>NW_027964741.1:0-209 GCF_054177405.1 Leptonychotes weddellii
GGTCCCCCATGGGGCGCCTGGGTGGCTCAGTTGGTTAAGCGACTGCCTTCGGCTCAGGTCATGATCCCAGGGTCCTGGGATCGAGTCCCACATCGGGCTCCCGGCTCAGCAGGAAGCCTGCTTCTCCCTCTCCCACTCCCCCTGCTTGTGTTCCTGCTCTCGCTGTCTCTGTCTCTGTCAAATAAATAAATAAAATCTTAAAAAAAAAA
>NW_027964742.1:0-209 GCF_054177405.1 Leptonychotes weddellii
ATAGAGCTACCATACGATCTAGCAATTGCACTACTGGATATTTACCCTAAAGATACAAATGTAGGGATCCGAAGGGGTACATGCACCCCAGTGTTTATAGCAACAATGTCCACAATAGCCAAACTGTGGAAAGAGCCAAGATGTCCATCAACAGATGAATGGATAAAGAAGATGTGGTATATATATACAATGGAATATTCTGCAGCCAT
>NW_027964743.1:0-209 GCF_054177405.1 Leptonychotes weddellii
AGGTCTGCCGTAGGCTCAGGTCATGATCCCAGAGTCCCAGGACTGAGCCCCACGTCTGGCTCTGCTCAGTGGGGAGTCAGCTTCTCCCTCTGACCCTCCCCACTCTCATGCTCACTTGCTCTCTCTCTCCCCCACTGTCTCTCTCAAATATGTAAATAAAATCTTTAAAAAATAAAAGAATATAAGACAATGTCAGGTAGTGATAAGTG
>NW_027964744.1:0-209 GCF_054177405.1 Leptonychotes weddellii
AAGTCCATAGTAGACACTAATAATTACAGTAGTGCCTTCATCTAACATTTTTGTGAGGATTGTGGTAATTCCTGTTAATGTGCAGTGCTTAGCTGACACATTAACATTGTTCTATACGTATTTTTATTAAGCTTCTCTTATTAAAATAGTAGGAGGAGAGTGGAATTTGAAGCCAAGGCAGAGTGTATTCTACTTAAACACAAGTAGAT
>NW_027964745.1:0-209 GCF_054177405.1 Leptonychotes weddellii
GCAGGCAAGATAGATGGTCTCCAGCTTCACCTCCTTTAGGAGAGTAGAAAAGAACAAAGGAAAAGTCATACCAGGTATGGTGCCTATCACAGAAAGTGCTCAGACACTGTTTTTTTTTTTTATTATTATTAATTAATTTATTTTTTATTCTTATGTTAATCCCCATACATTACATCATTAGTTTTAGATGAAGTGTTCCATGATTCATT
>NW_027964746.1:0-209 GCF_054177405.1 Leptonychotes weddellii
ACTAGTCTGTTTTTTTTTTTTTAATACACACTTAAATAAGAGCCAAACTATTAAATCCTTTTGTGCAGAGCCAGGGGAGGGAGGAAGCAGGGAGGGGCCACCCAAGGGTACCTGGGATCAGGGATTAGAGGCTGCCTTCCAGGGCTGCACATCAAGGAAGGCGAGGGGATAACTCCCAAATCAAGGACAGCACAGGGGCACCTGGGTGG
>NW_027964747.1:0-209 GCF_054177405.1 Leptonychotes weddellii
CAGTAGTAGTCTACTCTGGGAACCCTGATGGGAAATCCATTCCATTTTCATGTTAAACCACTAGTCTGGCCTGTTGCAAATGACTAAAAGATTCTACAGTCATGAGTTTTCAACGAAGTGATTTGGAAATTACCTTTTCAGATTTAGAAGATGAGGAAAAAAACTTGAGCAAGAATTGCAAAGGGACTGAAATACCAATTGGAAGCATA
>NW_027964748.1:0-209 GCF_054177405.1 Leptonychotes weddellii
TTTTTTTTTTAAAGATTTTATTTATTTATTTGAGACAGAGAGAATGAGAGACAGAGAGCATGAGAGGGAGGAGGGTCAGAGGGAGAAGCAGACTCCCTGCCGAGCAGGGAGCCCGATGCGGGACTCGATCCCGGGACTCCAGGATCATGACCTGAGCCGAAGGCAGTCGCTTAACCAACTGAGCCACCCAGGTGCCCCTTAACTTTTTA
>NW_027964749.1:0-209 GCF_054177405.1 Leptonychotes weddellii
ACTTTAATATTTAACTATATTTTTTTTAAGATTTTATTTATTTATTTGAGAGAGAGAATGAGATAAAGAGAGAGAGCATGAGACGGGGGAGGGTCAGAGGGAGAAGCAGACCCCCTGCCGAGCAGGGAGCCCGACGCGGGACTCGATCCCGGGACTCCAGGATCATGACCTGAGCCGAAGGCAGTCGCTTAACCGACTGAGCCACCCAG
>NW_027964750.1:0-209 GCF_054177405.1 Leptonychotes weddellii
GGCTAAGCTCTTCTCAAGAATTCATTTTAAAGGGACCCCTGGGTGGCTCAGTCGGTTAAGCGTCTCCCTTCGGCTCAGATCATGATCCCAGGGTCCTGGGATCGAGCCCTACATTGGGCTCCTTGCTCAGCAGGGGGCCTGCTTCTCCCTCTCCCTCTGCTGCTCCCCCTAATTATTCTCTCTCTCTGTCAAATAAAGAAATAAAGAAA
>NW_027964751.1:0-1157 GCF_054177405.1 Leptonychotes weddellii
GCGGACAACTGAAAGCCTGAGTTACTCATCCCTGGAGGCAATCATGGGGCCTTGAACCTCCTTGATCAGAAATTGGATTATCAGGGACATAACAGCTTTCAAAGGAGAATCCTTCTTGACCCAGCAATGAGGGTCAGCAGATGAGGAAGATCTCCCCAGAGAGCAGACCAGGGGCAGCCAAGTGACCACCAAGGACTTGTTCATTGCCAGGAGGGAGTCCCTGTGATCATTCCTAAGGTAAACAATATGACCAAGTAGTAGTCTTATATTGTTTCTCCTTATCTTCTTTTCCAAAGGGAGTTTTGTTGCAATTTTTCTTTTTCTGTCTCCACTGTTGCACAAGAGATGTGTTAGGAGAGAGAGTTAATTTATCATTCAGCTGAACGTTAGCTGGACATCTGGAAATCATACTCAGATCTAATCGAGATTCATAAAATTCACCCAGGGGTCATGGATTCGGATCTGGATCTGGACATGCCTTTAGGTTGTCTCTGGGGCCGGGGGAGAGGGCAGTGTTGGATTGTACATGATTTTTTTGCATCCTGTTAGGTGGAGACATTTTGAAGGTGTGGGAAAACTGTGGTATGTGCAAGTTGGGGACTCAAAGTGCAGGGTGGAGTTGAAATGTTGTTTTTACCCTCCCTCCCCCCAATCCATCCTTGCCTTTTCTGCTCTCGGCACCCTGTTTTTCCTGAGGGGAAAAGATCTTCCCAGCCTCACCTAGAGTGCTGGATTACATTGAGAGCTTCTCTACCACCCACCTTCTCAGCCTTAGGGGTCGCTCTATGATCCAAAACCTAGACAATCAGTGATTACATCCCAGAGCCCATCAGGGATAGACATATTATTCCAATAAAAGTCAAGCGAGTACTCTCGCTCTGAAACTACTAGGGAAAAAGAGGTTCCCCTTCCCCTGAGGCCATGAAGGCAGTAGAAGGCAAGTCTAGAGCTGCTGGTAGCATCTTCCTCCTATGAAGGGAGAGTCCGTCTGAAGGCGGAGATCATCAGAATGGAAAGACAGAGTGAGACAGACTTAGGACAACAGCCTCGGAGCCCCCCGCTCCAGAGTACCCGGCAACCTGCAGCTAAGTGAGCCAGTAAACCTTCTCTTTTGCTAGCCAGCTTGAATTGAGTTTCTGCCCTTATAGTGGAAAGAA
>NW_027964752.1:0-209 GCF_054177405.1 Leptonychotes weddellii
AAAGGGGGGAAAAGAGACTAATATCCCCTGAGGAAAAGAGAATTCTTCTTCCAGACTGTATTCAGACTTGAGCTGCGACATTAACTATTCCTTGGGCTCTCCAGCCTGTCAATTCACCCTGATTCTGGACTTGCCAGTTTTCCACAATCACATAAACCCATTCTTAAAATACATCCATACATACTTCCAAATGTAAACACACACACATG
>NW_027964753.1:0-209 GCF_054177405.1 Leptonychotes weddellii
GAGATAAGATAAAGTACCAGAGAAATAGAGGAGACTTTCCCCCACTTTCAACTATAAAAAAGTGATAAGGTCAATGTTTCCATATATTGAGGATCAGACTTTCCACACCAACCATTTTAAGAGATTGTGTGCAAGTGGGAGGGTCTGGGAGAGGGGCAGGGGCGGGTAGAGAGAATCCTCCAGCAGACTCCCCACTGAGCGCAGAGCCT
>NW_027964754.1:0-209 GCF_054177405.1 Leptonychotes weddellii
TGATCCCTATCCAGCTGAATTCCTGAGAGGAGACGAAATCCAGGTCTCCTACTCCTCCGCCATCTTGCTCCGCCCCCCTGCCCTCAAACCTCTTTTCTAGAATTCCAGTTCAACAGATAAACTTATTTCAAATATTCTTACAAAATTCTTTCCAGAGCTGTTTCCAATCAACCCAAATAAACCCAGCCAAAATGAACAAACAAAATAAC
>NW_027964755.1:0-209 GCF_054177405.1 Leptonychotes weddellii
TGGGGGAAGCAGTTATCTTCAATATTCTAATTAGAGTTTAAGGTGAATGTACCTGCTCTCAGAAAGGGGGCACAGAACAGAAGCTGGGGGAAAAAGGAAATCTACTAGATGATCAAAGAATAGCAAAATTCCCACTTTATCTTCATTTGTCCGACAGTTTTCTGTAAGTCCCTTTGAAAATAACACAGTACCTCAAACATACACAAATA
>NW_027964756.1:0-209 GCF_054177405.1 Leptonychotes weddellii
TTGTGATCCTAGGGTCATGGGATCAAGCCCCGCATTGGACTCCCTGCTCAGCGGGAAGCCTGCTTCTCCCTCTCCTCCCCTGCTCTTGCCCTCTCTCGCTATCTCTGTCTCTCTCTCAAATAAATAAATAAAATCTTTAAAAAAAAAAGAATATACAATTTTATTTTTCAAGTTTGTTCTAAAAAGTACCTTACTTTTTAAATTTTTGA
>NW_027964757.1:0-209 GCF_054177405.1 Leptonychotes weddellii
CACACACGTGCACACACACACACACACACACACCCCTTCTCAGAACAACGTTAAATCTCAGAGATCATAGCATCTGCCTAGAACGTGCTGAGGACCAGGCAAGTAATATACACTTCAGAATCTAATCTGTGTAAAACAGTAAGAAGTGGTGAAGCCCATAGTGATCAGAGAGGATGTGTCATAATCATAAAAAAAAAAATCACTGGCCT
>NW_027964758.1:0-209 GCF_054177405.1 Leptonychotes weddellii
CAATTTGCTATAACTTCTCAAGCTCAGCCTTTGGTTCTGTTCTCAGAGTCCACGATGGGAACAGCGGTGGCAGTCGCAGTTTGTCATTTGTTTGCAATCTGTCCACACTCCCTATTCTTGGAGGTGTGCTGGTTCAGTCTGTGCCCCAGCCCCTAGTTCTTTAGCTACTGTTGGTGCCCATACTGCTGTTTCCTCAGAACTGTTGGTTT
>NW_027964759.1:0-209 GCF_054177405.1 Leptonychotes weddellii
CTATTCTTTCCTTCGATCTCCTGTTGAGTTCGTAGGTGTTCAGAATGGTTTGATCCCTATCCAGCTGAATTCCTGAGAGGAGACGAAATCCAGGTCTCCTACTCCTCCGCCATCTTGCTCCGCCCCCCTGATCTATGTGTGTACTTTTATGCAAGTACCATACTGTTTTGATCACTACAGCTTTGTAGTATAACTTGAAGTTTAGAATT
>NW_027964760.1:0-209 GCF_054177405.1 Leptonychotes weddellii
CACAACTGCATATTCTGGAATGGCGTGTTTTATAGGAGCAGAGGGTCCAGAGCTTGGTCTTCCAAATCCCACTCTTACCTGGTGTTTCCAACCCCATGCTGTTCAGTACCTTCGAGTTGTTGTCACCAGAGGGATGGGGTAGGGATGAGGCTGAAGTCACTCTTGAGTTATGTCAGGAGGGAACTCAAGTGGGCTCCTCTCCCATGAGA
>NW_027964761.1:0-209 GCF_054177405.1 Leptonychotes weddellii
ATACAAGAATTTTCCAGAGCTAAGAGACCTGTTCTTTCACAACAGATATTTTTTCTTTTGGAAAAGTTATTTTTCACAAAAAAAGTTGTTCATGTTAAAAAAAAAAAAGTTAGCCACATTAACTTGTAATTGGTTTATTATTTTGTAAATAAACTGATAAACATTTCTTAAAGTTCTTAATTTTAGTTTCTAATAAGGTAAACTTCAAT
>NW_027964762.1:0-1157 GCF_054177405.1 Leptonychotes weddellii
GTGGATGTCAGAGGGGAACAGAGGCCAGAGAACGGCTCCCTGGAAAGTTGCCATTTGAGCAAAGATTTGCGAGAGGCGATGGTGTGAAGTCTGGATACTTGGGGGAAGAGCTCCCCAGCAGAGAGAGCATCAGGTGGAAGCACAGACACCAGCATGACCTGTTTTAGGACCATGGAGGATTCCAGAATGCAGGGAGGGAGACAGGGGGAAAGGTCGATGAGGTCAGCAAGTGATGGGCAGGCGATGGTTGTGGAGACAGCTTTGACCGTGGGAAGCACACTGGCCACTGAGGGTTTTTAGGAGAGGAGGGACGGTCTCACCCTGCTGCGTGGGGCCTTCTTGAGGACTCAGGGGGCAGGGTGGAAGCAGGAGACAGTCAGGAGGTCCCGGCTTGGACCCAGGTGGTGGCAGGCAGGTGGTCAGTGCCATCCAGCTCAGCTCACCCTCTGGGTCCATGACTATAAATGCCAACCATACACCAGCACGCCCCATGGGGTACCCACGGCCAGGCCTCTGCCCTAAGCTACAGACTTATGTGCCCTCTCCCTGCTGGGCCTCTCCGCTCGGATGCCTTGGAGACATCCCAGAATAACGTGTGCACAACTGCGCAGCCCCTCATCAGCTCCCTCGTCGTGGCGGATGGCAACACTCCCTTCCAGTTGTCCAGGCCTGAGCCCTCAGAGCCCTCCCGAACCCCCCGATCGCCTGCGCCTCACGCCCAGTCCCTCACAGAGCGCGGTGGTGGTCTCCCCCGAACACGGCCAGACCGCACCACGGATCGCCCTTCCCGTTGTTCCCACACGCTTCCCATGACCCTCAGCCGGGTCCCTGCAGCCACCTCCTAAGCAGAAAGTGGGCTTCAGCCTCAAGCTTCTCTCATCAACTCCCGGAAGGCACGAGACCTTGTCTCCCCCATTCTCAAAACCTTCCACTGGCTACGCTGTCTCAGAGAATAGCAGCTGATGGGCTCACCCCCCACCCCCACCCTCACCTCCTCCCGAGCTTCCCCTAGCTCCCTCCAGCCACACGCCTCCTCGTTGCTCCTCAGACAACAGCTGCCATGCCCTTGCCCCAGGACCTTTGCACTGGCACTCCCTCTCCATGGACCACTCTTCCCCCCTCACCTTCTGCAGACCTATATTCAAATATCCCCTTCT
>NW_027964763.1:0-209 GCF_054177405.1 Leptonychotes weddellii
CCATTCACAAATCAATCAACGTGATAGAACACATTAATAAGAGGAGAGAGAAAAACCATATGGTCCTCTCAATTGATGCAGAAAAAGCATTTGAGAAAATACAGCATCCTTTCCTGATTAAAACTCTTCAGAGTATAGGGATGGAACATTCCTCAAGTTCATAAAATCCATCTATGAAAAACCCACAGCAAATACCATCCTCAATGGGG
>NW_027964764.1:0-209 GCF_054177405.1 Leptonychotes weddellii
AGGAGGAACAACTTCATCTGCAAGGTCCCTTCACAGTGGTATAGAAGTATTTGAATAATTAGGGGGTGGGGGGTCGGTATTGGGCTTACCCTCCCCATAGGCGGCTGGGACCCCTAAGCATGCTAGTTCATGGAGGACACGCAGAGCCGTGCCGTGTAGACGCCTCCAGGTTGGCAGGGAACGTGCTGGTGAGCACAGCCCCGGAGCCC
>NW_027964765.1:0-209 GCF_054177405.1 Leptonychotes weddellii
TTGTTTTTTAAATTCCACATATGAGTGAAATCATAATGTATTTGTCTTTCTCTGACTGACTTATTTCACTTAGGATTATACCTTCTAGATCCATGCATGTTGTTCCAAATGGCAAGATTTCATTCTTTTTTGTGGCTGAGTGATAGTCCACTGTATGTATATATACCACTTCTTCTTTATCTGTTTACCTCTTGATGGATACTTGGGCT
>NW_027964766.1:0-209 GCF_054177405.1 Leptonychotes weddellii
AATCTTGGGTGCCTGGGTGGCTCAGTTGGTTAAGCGACTGCCTTCGGCTCAGGTCATGATCCTGGAGTCCCGGGATCGAGTCCCGCATCGGGCTCCCTGCTCGGCGGGGAGTCTGCTTCTCCTTCTGACCCTCCTCCCTCTCATGCTCTCTCTATCTCATTCTCTCTCTCGCTAATAAATAAAATCTTAAAAAAAAAAATTAAAAAAAA
>NW_027964767.1:0-209 GCF_054177405.1 Leptonychotes weddellii
GGTAGACGAACCATGAGAGACGATGGACTCTGAAAAACAAACAGGGTTCTAGAGGGGAGAGGGGTGGGAGGATGGGTTAGCCTGGTGGTGGGTATTGAGGAGGGCACATTCTGCATGGAGCACTGGGTGTTATGCACAAACAATGAATCATGGAACACTTCATCTAAAACTAATGATGTAATGTATGGGGATTAACATAAGAATAAAAA
>NW_027964768.1:0-209 GCF_054177405.1 Leptonychotes weddellii
TGGCAATGTCTTTATTAGCATAAGTTTCCTAAGATTCTGTTTTCCTTGTAACGAGATATAACTGGAAACATTGGTTAGATTACTAAGACTCTGACTACAAGGTCATATTTGAAAGAAATATGTATCTGTATATACTCAGATCTGACCAGGCAGCTCTAAGGAACTAACATTGACTTTATGGAGACAATAAAGCCACTTGGAAGTATCAG
>NW_027964769.1:0-209 GCF_054177405.1 Leptonychotes weddellii
GCTGTTTTGCTTTTTTTTTTTTTTAAGCTCATTAACTACTTTATAAATGAAACTGGTGTTTAAGAAAATCAGTTGGCTTAACCTGAGTTACATCAGCTGATAGAACAACGAGGGGTGAATCTAGCTTTACAGGGCTCACACGTGGAATAATGGTGCCTGCAAGTCCGACTCAATATTCCTTTAAACCAAGTAACTCTAAACAGCATGTT
>NW_027964770.1:0-209 GCF_054177405.1 Leptonychotes weddellii
GGGTAGATCGCCACATTGCCAATGTGCGCGGAGACCCAGGTTCCACGGAACACAGGATCAGTGCCCACGACCCCCCGGCACAGCTCATTGAGGGCGCGCATCCCCACCAGCAGCAGCAGCAGCAAGCTAAAGGCCCTAAAGCTTGCACCATCCACCTCTCTAGCACTGCACCCTGCATCCATCCCACCCCAGCCCCGCTACCACGACTG
>NW_027964771.1:0-209 GCF_054177405.1 Leptonychotes weddellii
AATCCCCATACATTACATCATTAGTTTTAGATGAAGTGTTCCATGATTCATTGTTTGTGCATAACACCCAGTGCTCCATGCAGAATGTGCCCTCCTCAATACCCACCACCAGGCTAACCCATCCTCCCACCCTCCTCCCCTCTAGAACCCTGTTTGTTTTTCAGAGTCCATCGTCTCTCATGGTTCATCTACCCCTCCGATTTCCCCCG
>NW_027964772.1:0-209 GCF_054177405.1 Leptonychotes weddellii
ATTGCTGCTATAAACATCGGGGTGCATGTACCCTTTCGGATCCCTACTTTTGTATCTTTGGGGTAAATACCCAGTAGTGCAATTGCTGGAGATCCGGCGTTTCTAACAAGCTCCTGGGTGATACCTTTGCTATGTGTCCTTGGACCAAACTTTGGAAGCCCGAGTCTAACTACATAGCAAGGCATCTGGCCAAATCTGTGTCTCCAATG
>NW_027964773.1:0-1157 GCF_054177405.1 Leptonychotes weddellii
CCAATAGTTCATTTTTGCCCTTGCTTCCCTTGCCTTTGACGATGTTTCTAGGAAGAAGTAAGACAGCACCTTTATCCGAGGTTACTTAGCAGAACCAAACCTAGCAAATCTCACCGGGTAGGTGCCTGGCACATAGAGCATTAACCATGTAGCAGGCACTGCTCTAAATGCTTTACATATATTAACTCAGGTCATCTTGAAGACCACCCTGTGAAGTGGGTACTCTTACTACTGTCTCCATCTTATAAATTAGGGAAGTGGAGCACAGAGAGTTTAAGTAAATTCCTAAAGGTCACACAGCTGATTTCAACCCTAACAATCTGTCTCTAGGAGTCTGGATTCTTAACTATTTTTGCAAAATTTCCTCACCAAAAAATAGTTAATAGATCCAGCATACTACTTAAATTACTCTCCCCAAACAAGTGAATATTCTACTTGTGCTATAATAATTAAACTTAAAATTACGTGTGAGTGTGTGTGTGTGTGTGTTGTTCTCAGAGATGTTACACCTTCAGCTGTCCTTCTTTTCTTCTATATCATCAATCATTCTTTTTCTATAAGATAAAGTTCCTATTAGCATATAGATGTGCTCTAGTCTTCTGACTTTATCCTCCAAATCCTTGATCCTACATTCCCTCACTCTTTCACGGCAAAGCTTCTCTAAGGAGTTGTATTTGCATGCTCTCTACTTGCTCCTGTCCTATGTGTTCTCCAACCTCTTATAAATCTGCCTCTTTCCTCACCACTCCACGGAAACTGCTAAATCCAAAGGTTGCTTTTGGGTCTTGTTTTCTTCGACCTTTTAGCAAATAGGACACAATTGACCACTCCCTTCCTCTGGCTTTGTGGCTTCTAGAATGCCACTTTCTGCCTTCCCTCCTACCTCCTGCATTCCTTCATTGGCTCCTCTCGTACCCAGCTCTGAGATGTTGAGTTTCTTCAGGTTCCCTCACATCGCCACCAAAAGAAAAAAGAAAAAAAAAAGAAACTAACTTCCATCCAGTTGCTTAAGCCAGAAATCTAGGTATCTCCTGCTTTCTCCATCTCATTTGCCAGATATTGACTTAAGGGCAATTTTTGAACCAGTTCTGGCCACCAAGTGTGAGGGAAAGATTTCCCTGATCTGTAAAAAGACACACAGAAAAAAGTGCGTCTCT
>NW_027964774.1:0-209 GCF_054177405.1 Leptonychotes weddellii
GGGGCTTACAGTGAGATTGTTTCCTACCTGTTTCCATGTGGCTTCTCCCTCTTTTGCCCTGTGTAAAGGGGTCTGCCAGTTTTAGCTTTTTTTTTTTTTCCTTCCAGAGGAAAATGATCCCCCTGCAGCTACAGATTCAGTGTGTCTGTAGGAAGAGGTGAGTTTAAGATCTTCCTATGTCACCATTTTGAACTGGAACCTGCATTTCT
>NW_027964775.1:0-209 GCF_054177405.1 Leptonychotes weddellii
GACACAGGATTCCGTTGCTGGGGACCGATAGGGAGGGGTGGGGATTGCAGCAAACTGGAAATCCCTCTGTCCAAAGGGGCGCCCCTACTCAGCTCAGCTAACAGCTGTCATGGAACACTGGCCTAGTGTTGCTACCCTGAATGCAGCCCTCTGACCCTGCTTGGTGCATTCATGGATCTCCTGCAGCACTTAGCACCCATGAATGACCA
>NW_027964776.1:0-209 GCF_054177405.1 Leptonychotes weddellii
ATCTTTGTAACATTTCCATTCTCTGGGATGGATTATTAATTGTTGAGAGAGACTGCCATAGGAGGGGACCCAAAGGATATTAAATAAAAATATCATATGATCCTAAATGGACTGTTTTAAAAGGGAGAGTTTATAGGCAAAATACACTGTTCCTGCCATTCATGCAAAATCACAGAATCACAGAAGGTTACAATCTGGAAAGGCCCTTA
>NW_027964777.1:0-209 GCF_054177405.1 Leptonychotes weddellii
ATGACCTGAACCGAAGGCAGACGCTTAACGACTGAGCCACCCAGGTGCCCCGCCACATGTCTTTTATAATTTGATTTGTTTCTAGGTAAATAAAGATGTTTGTACTGAAAAAAACAAAAAATAAAAACCCAACCTGAGTTAAATCAATTAAAGTGTTTGGGTAACTAAAGCAGATCGTTGCTTAAGAGAAGCATAACTATTTTTGATAC
>NW_027964778.1:0-209 GCF_054177405.1 Leptonychotes weddellii
TCACGGTTTGAAACTCACTTATCCTTATAGCTCCCAACAAATGTAGTGCTTAGCAGGCATTTGATGAACTGAAAGAGATATTTGTAAAAAGAAGTCAATGAGAAAGACATTGAGAATCGTTACTATCCTCAGTGCTCTAATATGGCATGAGGAAAAAGAAATACTTCCCCCAGGTTATCTGAATGTATCACTAAATTAGGTTTTACAGA
>NW_027964779.1:0-209 GCF_054177405.1 Leptonychotes weddellii
CACTTCTCCACACGTCCTACCTTTAAGAAAGTGGTTGCTTTTCTGTTCAGAGAGTTGTTGCTATTCTTTTCTTCGATCTCCTGTTGAGTTTGTAGGTGTTCAGAATGGTTTGATCCCTATGTAGCTGAATTCCTGAGACCAGACGAAATCCAGGTCCCCTACTCCTCTGCCATCTTGCCCCCCCTTTGGTATCTTATGTTTTTTAGTGA
>NW_027964780.1:0-209 GCF_054177405.1 Leptonychotes weddellii
ACACTCAAAGAACAAATAATCAAGTCAAAAAATGGGCAGAAGACATGAACAGACACTTCTCCAAAGAAGACATACAAATGGCTAACACACATGAAAAAATGTTCAACATCATTAGCCATCAGGGAAATTCAAATCAAAACCACATTGAGATACCATCTTACACCAGTTATAATGGCAAAAATTAACAAGGCAGGAAACAGTAAGTGTTG
>NW_027964781.1:0-209 GCF_054177405.1 Leptonychotes weddellii
ATCAAATCTCATCTCATGTTTTTGTTAGTCATTTTGTTAGTATTACACACACGGAAAAGAACTGTTTATTCGGGGCGGAGCAAGATGGCGGAGGAGTAGGAGACCTGGATTTCGTCTCCTCTCAGGAATTCAGCTGGATAGGGATCAAACCATTCTGAACACCTACAAACCCAACAGGAGATCGAAGAAAGGAATAGCAACAACTCTCT
>NW_027964782.1:0-209 GCF_054177405.1 Leptonychotes weddellii
ATAAATAAAATCTTTCTAAAAGATTATATTTGTTACATTTTCAGTATATGAGTTTCTTTTTAAATTTTCTTTTATTATGTTATGTTAGTCACCATACATTACATCATTAGTTTTTGATGTAGTGTTCCATGATTCATTGTTCGCGTAACACGCAGTGCTCCATTCAATACATGCCCTCCTTAACACCCATCACTGGGCTAACCCATCCC
>NW_027964783.1:0-372 GCF_054177405.1 Leptonychotes weddellii
TCATCACCAGTAGTGCATGAGGTTTCCAGCTGTTCTTGCCATACGTCCTTGCCCACTTGGTGGTGTCAGTCATTTTAGTAAATGTGTGGTGGTATTTCATTATGGTTTTAATTAGCTTTTGCCTCAGAGCTAATGATACGATCATCTTTTCATGTGGTTCTAGGCTATTTATGGATCTCCTTTTATAAAGTTTCTAGTTAAATCTTTTGCCTCATTTTTATTGAGTTGTCTTATTAACTTTGATAAATTCTTTAATATTCTACATGTGATTCTTTTATCAGATATACAGCTAATATTTTATTATTTATTTTATTTATTATTATCATGTATTTAATTTCTTCCTGAGTGTATTATTTGCCTTTTCGTTTTTTA
>NW_027964783.1:472-1000 GCF_054177405.1 Leptonychotes weddellii
AGGGTAGTTCTATCTTTAACTTTTTGAGGAACCTCCACACTGTTTTCCAAAGTGGCTGCACCAACTTGCATTCCCACCAACAGTGAAAGAGGGTTCCCCTTTCTCCACAACCTCTCCAACATTTGTTGTTTCTTTCCCTGTCCATTTTTGCCATTCTGACTGGTGTAAGGTGGTATCTCAATGTGGTTTTGATTTGAATTTCCCTGATGGCTAATGATGAACATTTTTTCATGTGTCTGTTAGCCATTTGTATGTCTTCTTCAGAGAAGTGTTTTTTCATGTCTTCTGCCCACTTTTTGACTTGATTATTTGTTTTTTGGGTGTTGAGTTTGAGAAGTTCTTTATAGATCTTGGATACCAGCTGTTTATCTGTAGTGTCATTTGCAAATATCTTCTCCCATTCTGTGGGTTGCCTCTTTGTTTTGTTGACTGTTTCCTTTGCTGTGCAGAAGCTTTTTATCTTGATGAAGTCTCAAAAGTTCATTTTTGCTTTTGTTTCAGGGAAGGAGGGAGCTTTTGGAGATGTAT
>NW_027964784.1:0-12387 GCF_054177405.1 Leptonychotes weddellii
AAAAAAAAAAGATATTCTGACTATTTCAAAATGCTTAAATATTTATAAACATTCAACCATAAGAACAGAAACATAAAAATAACTGATTTTAATCAGTAATAGGAGTGCCTGGGTGGCTCAGTTGGTTGGGCGTCTGCCTTTGGCTCAGGTCATGATATCAGGGTCCTGGGATGGAGCCCTGCATTGGGCTCCCTGATCTGCAAGGAGCCTGCTTCTCCCTCTGCCCCTCCCTCTCCCCCTCCCCCTGCTTGTGCTTTCTTGCTCTCTCTGTCAAATAAATAAATAAAATATTTTTAAAAATCCAGTAATAAATATATGATATATATAAGAAAAAAACAGAGATTGGTGATCCAGGGGTTTTTCAGTAGTTTTAAAATATAACCACTTCTCTAGAATTCTCACAGTGTTGACTTTTTGTCCTTTGACAGCATGATGGCTATTATATCTCTAAGTGTTACAACTATATTCACAGCCAGAAAGTAGGGAAATCCAGCCAGGATGCAAAACCCCTGTCTCTGTGGCTCATTCCTTTCATTAACAGAGAAACTATTTCCCAGAATCTCCCAGCAAAATGTTAATGCCTACACTGTCACAACATGGCTATGTGACCCTCTACTGCAGCACAAGAGGCTAGAAAAGAAATAATATGACTTGACAATTTATGTGGTAAGACCTAGGTGAAGGTGTCTGCTACAACTATCATGCATGCGTTGCTTTTATAAAATTAAAGTTTTAAATACCTCAGGCTATTAAAAAGTATAAAATTAATGTAACACATTGTATTAATAATGAAATGCTAATGTATACCCCTAGATATATACTTAATATTAAAAAATATTGCATATATGTGTGTGTGTGTGTATATATATATATATATCCTCCAAGCAACTTATCTCCAGAGTCACACTTCTTCATGCCTATCACAAGTAAACACTCACTTGAATGTGATGTTTATTAGTCCAATTCACTTGTTATTTTTACCGTATGCACTACATATACAAACACACATGTATATGTATGTATATTATATATTTAAAAATACAATTATATATGCATATATCAAGGAAATATAATAAAACATCAAGATACATTTTCCATTTTCCAGACACCAGATGGAAAAAAAGACAAAATCTGACAACATCCATGGTTGGTGAAGATATGCAGAAACAGGAATACTCAGGTATGTGTTTAAAAGTATATTCCATTTCTGTTTCAGGTACTTCATAAGCATCTCTTTGGTTATAGCTTTTTCAAGTTTTTCTGTTGGATAGTAATCATCTTAATCTAATTTTAAAGGCCCTTTTCTTTTTCTGCATTCTAGAATAGCATTTTAAGATTATCCTTCACATTACTGATTACATTTTCTTCATTGTCATTCTGTTCTTTACATAAAATGCATTTTTAAATTTCTACCAGATTTCTATTTTTTATACAATTGTATTTTGTCTCTTCCAGTTCCATTTTCTCTTTTTTTTAAAAAAAGATTTTATTTATTTATTTGATAGAGAGAGAGATAGTGAGAGCAGGAACACAAGCAGGGGGAATGGGAGAGGGAGAAGCAGGCTTCTTGCCAAGCAGGGTGCCCGATGTGGGACTCGATCCCAGGACCCTGGGATCATGACCTGAGCCGGAGGCAGAGGCTTAGTGATTGAGCCACCCAGGCGCCCTCCAGTTCCATTTTCATCAGTAGCCTTTTCATGACATTATCTCTTGTTTCATGTTTTCTAATTTTTAATTAACAAAAAGCAGAAGACTTGAAATAAGGTTTCTATGTTTATTCTTCCAAAAGAGTGATGTCCTCTCAACTTGGAATAAACTGGTGAACAAACTTACTGTAAGATCCATAATAATTCCTTTTTCTTTTTTCTCTTTAACTATTTTGAGCAGGGAACACTATATGCAGATCCAGTGTTGACCCGAAATTCTCCTTGTCCTTCTTCTCTGATGACCCAGTTTATCCTTGAATCTTTCTTTTAGGTCTTGAGATGGAAGGCAAGTTACTATCAACAGCCCCATGTTAGCTTTCTGTGGTCCAGCATTAGTTATATGATTCAGCAGGAAGTAAAAGGAATACTCTTGTGATTCTGCTACTTCGCAAAAAGAGTGAATTAGGGCTTCTGATTTAAAGTGGTATATAGTTCACCCATTGCCCAAAGCACTACTTAAAAATTTGTAACTTCCAGGGGCGTCTGGGTGGCTCAGTTGGTTAAGCGACTGCTTTCGGCTCAGGTCATGATCCGGGAGCCTGCTTCTCCCTCTGACCCTCCCCCCTCTCATGTACTCTCTGTCTCTCTCATTCTCTCTGTCTCAAATAAATAAAATCTTTAAAAAAAAAAATTTGTAACTTCCAGACTATAAAATTTTTAATATTTTTTTCTCTGTCTCTTGTTATTACTGAATTCATATCCCAGGTTTTCAGTGTGCTGCCACCTCCCTATATCTGACTGGAAATGTTTAGAATCACATGGAGTTGAGAGACTTACATCAACATGGGATAAGGGTGGAGTCAGAGAAATGAGGAGCTCTCCAATCCTGGCTCTCCAAGACTAGGTCCAATGCTTCGTGAACAACTTAGACTTTAAATTTAAATCTAAGCACTCAAGCTCACAAACAGTTCAATGGTGTCATCGTTTGCATGGAATAGAAATCAATATACAGAGGCGCCTGGGTGGCTCAGTCAGTTAAGCGTCCGCCTTCAGCTCAGGTCATGATCCTGGGGTCCTGGGATCGAGCCCCACGTCAGGTTCCCTGCTCAGCGGGAGCCTGCTTCTCCCTCTCCTCCCCACTTGTGCTCTCTCTCGTTCTCTCTGTCACTATCTGTCTCTCTCTTTCTCTCTCAAATAAATAAATAAAATCTTAAAAAAAAGAAATCAATATATAGGCTTCACTTTCTCTTGTTTGGTGGGTAAAAATAATAGCATCTTTAGCAAAATTTATTAAAATATCTTAAATTACTGATTTCCCTAGAAGGTGATACAACATAGTCTTGGGCTTTGTTTTAGTGTCTATCAATGGAAACAACCCAAAGTAATAGACTCATAAACATTTCCTTGTTTGGAATGATTTAGAAAGGTGAAGTAATCCATCAAAAGTTTCTCACAAAACTTGTGCCATAGTGGAGACTCTATGAGCCCAAGAAGAATATGTCAACATGTACAAGAAGGATTCTGTCACCAGATGCATTTGGAAAGAAACATTGCAAAGTGGATCAAAGTAAGTATATAAGAGTCTGGATGCCTGTACTCAATACTGATCCTGCCCTTTAGCACCTGTAAGGCTTGGGGCATTTAGTCTAATCTCTTTTTGAGGATCAAAGGCTAAGTACAAAGTACTTAGAACAGTGCTTCCTAGGTAATAAGCTTTCAACAAAATATCTTCCCTCAACCAAAGGAATTGAAGATGCTCAGCAGGTTCTAACTTAAGAAACTGAAAGGATGTCATTTCATCAGCCAGGATGTACAAGACTTCTTAGGTCCTATCTCAGTTTAAGCTGTCTGAATACAACTTTATTATGAAATAACACTGGGCTGAAATATGTCTAAATATGCCAAATTTGTGATGAGTCAAACCTGTGAATGGTATGGTAGTCTAAGCATGATATTCAGCAAATTGTCCATAATATCTGCTGAATATTTATTTGTTTCTGAACTAGGTGGGGTGGAGCTACCACATAGTCATGATTTGTTTTGAGTCTATGTTCTCCCTCTATTGAAAAACCATAGCCTGCATAATTCATATATATGAGGTAGAAATAAAATTTGTCAAATTACACTCTCAAGCCTATTTTATTGATTATATCTGCCACCTTAAAGAGTTGTTTCTTCAAAGTACTTCTTAACATAATTATACTTCCAAAATATGCTAGCAAATCCAAATGGTTCATAAGCCTCAAACCTCTTTAACTGTGCCCAAAAAGCATTTGGGTTACCCTAAATACCCTCAGCGAGTATCGTTTTACATTTTTGAGCATTTTTGAGGTATAGGGATGATTATCATTTAAAGCATGTATTTCTTTTCTTTTATAAAGCCAAAGTCTGAGGATTTTATCCTGTCATCTCTCTGACCATTCCAGGCTGCTCTGTAACATTAACAGTCAATAGAACTTTCTGGAATGAATATGATAATCACTAGCCTCATGTGGTAACTTAGTAAGCGAAATATAGCTAGTATAACTGAGGATCTTTATAAGTTTTATTATATAACTACATGCCTAGTAGGTACTATATTGGACAATACAGTTCTAGACTATTCTTCCCTCACTCAGAAGGGTTATCTACTCTTAAGGTTATAAATAGTCACTAGCTCTTTTCCAAGCCGCCATCTGAAGTCTTCTCTTGTTTGCCCATAAAGAGCTCCAGTTAAATCATTAGCAAATACTAATGATTATGTTATTTTCCATATTTACTCTCTTCTTCCTTTGGCATTTCCTGTATTAGTATACAGCAGACTCATTTGTTAATTATTTTATTTTGGTTCTACATTTAAATACCTCTTAAATCTGTTCTCTTACCTCTCATTGCCACCTCCCTAATTTAGGCTCTCCTAGTCTCTTTCCTGGAAAAGTTTTTTAATAGGAAAATTTTTCATTGCTTAATATCTTAGGTCTCTTGATGGGATCTTGAAATGCTACAATGAAGACTCAGCAAAACTCAACTTTTTTTTTTTTTTTAAGGCATCACATCTGTGTTTTTCTTCCTTTGTAATTCCCATTGTACTTTTACCAGATCTCCATTATCAACATAATCTCTTCATCTGTACATCTCACAGTCCCAGTTTTTTACACTATATTGTGATCTCCTTAGAACAGAATCTAGGAAAACCATATATCAAAATGGTGCTATCATATAACAGGTTTTTAATCACTAGTTGAAGGAATAAATATGTTTCCACTTAAAAAAGATTATCTAAAGTATCAACATTGTAACTCAAAGAAATATATCACAGTGGAGAAATACCAAGCAATAAATGTTTAGAAACCAGTGTGAGTCATACATATAGAAAAAAATATATATTTTAACAATCTAGGAAGATAATTCAGAATTAGAGAGTCCTAGAAGAAGGAAGAAAAACATGAGAGGTAAAGAAAAATTATATGCCTAAGGGTATGAAATATATTCTTTGGTTTTATGTATTGAGTAATCAAAATGCTGTACTTATTTTTCATCATTGATTTTTAGACATAAGAAGATTATTTTAATGTAATGTTGCTTATTTTTACCACCCTTTGAGTAATCTGAGCATACTTATGAAGGCACTAAAAAGATTGCAGGAGTGTAGGTAAACTTTTTGTAAGAGATTAACTCTTTATGCTCTAATTATAACACTCATGACTCCGTCAAGGAACAAGCTCTAAGAAGTAGGTGCTGACAGGAAGCTCTGGGCAATTAGGAGGTTCAGAAACTGAGGAAGAGCTTCATTGTGAGAAACAGGGATAGGAAAGAGAAACATAAGGAAGTGTTACAAATACAAAAGTAGTAGATATTTTGGTGTGGATCTTGAAAGTAAGAAAATAGCTAAATGGGCATCTTGGACACGTCTTTGGAAATATCATTTTTTAAAGATTTTATTTATTTATTTGAGAGAGAGAGAGCATGAGCAGGGGAGAGGGGCAGAAAGAGAGAGAGAAGCAGACTCCCTGCTGAATGGGGCACCTGAGGCAGGGCTCAAGCCCAGGACTCTGGGATCATGACCTGAGCCAAAGGCAGCTGCTTAACTAACTGAGGCACCCAGGTGCCCCTGGAAATACGTGAAAAACATAAAAGATCCATAAATAGTCTAGGGGCACCTGGATGACTCAATCAATTAATTGTCAGACCCTTGACTTCGGCTCAGGTCATGATTTCAAGATTGTGGGATCGAGCCTTGCATTAGGCTCTGCACTCAGCATTGAGTCTGCTTGTTCCTCTCCCTCTGCTCCTCCCCCTGGCACTCTCTCTCTCTCAAATAAATAAATAAAATTTTAAAAAAAGATATTCCAATATACATTTGGCCAAGTAATTATACCTCCCATGTAATAATCCTAAATCCAAAAAAATAGTGTAGATAAAATCTGATGTAGATAAAAGTATTTGTTATTCAGTTATTCACAGTAGGAAATAATTATGACTATCCAGCATGTCTAACATAAGAATAGGTAGTTAATCTATAATAAATGTCCTATGTTTGTAAGTATATTTCAGTGCTTCCAGAAAACTAATTTCTGATGATTAATTTTTCTGTCTCCTAATAGTACACTCAAGTATAATAAAGATTTAACAAATGCTTTTTGATGTCATAAAAATGTTTATATGATCAAGGCAAATAAAATGCCCTTACAAAATTTAATCATATGTTTTTTGTTTTTTTTTAAAGATTTATTTATTTATTTGAGAGAGCGAGAATGAGAGAGAGAGAGTACATGAGAGGGGGGAGGGTTAGAGGGAGAAGCAGGCTCCTTGCTGAGCAGGGAGCCCGATGCGGGACTCGATCCAGGGACTCCAGGATCATGACCTGAGCCGAAGGCAGTTGCTTAACCAACTGAGCCACCCAGGTGCCCCATAATCATATGTTTAATAGGATCATATTTATGTGAAACAAGTTCACCACAAAAATACACATCAAAATAATTTGAAATAAATATACCAACACATGGCTTTTGTCATTGGGTAAGTGGATGCTTTTGGGTTTTGATTCTTCTTCTAATTTTTTATTAGTTCTAAAAGATTCTATAAGGAACAGAAGTCAATGTATCCTGAAAGTATAAAGTACAGTTAAATTGTTATCATGTAGTAAGAGAAATCTAACCAGTGCCACAATTTTGCCTGTAATCTAATCTTTAAAAGAATTTTTAAGGCTTAAATTTTCATCAAATACAAAGAGAAGATAAATTTTTCAGATGCCTTAAAACTTGTTTGAGTTCAGATATAAATTTCTTGAAAGTTTTTTTTTTCTCCCAAGTGTTTGACTCAGTCTACTCTATGTAGTATATAACTTCAAAATGATTTAAAATCACTTGCCAGAAATATCAGAGGACCTTCCATAAAACTCTTAAATTCCATATATCAAAAAGAATTTGAAAGAGTATTTTAAACTTTTAAAACACTGCCTCTGCATTTCAAGGTGCAGGTCCAAGTACCCGCCTATCTTCAGTGATGTGCAAGAAGATAAAGGCAGGCATTAAGGCTTAAGAGGGGGCAAAGTATTCAAAAACTGCCATTTATTCCTCTCCTTCCTTCTGTTCTTACTTTTCCTGGTCTAGTCTTTGTTTCTTCTACCTACAATATACACGTTTTTTACTCAAAGCATTGTGGTGTACTCACCTTAAGGTGATCCCCAATAAATTACACCTTTGTTTAACTCCCTCTCCTTGAATAAGGGCAGAACCTATGAACTGCTTCTCACCAATAGTAATGGGAAAAATGGAGGAATTTGCAGATGTAAAGGGCCTAGTCAATTGACTGGTTAATCAAGAGACGGTTCCAGTGGATGGCCCAGCCAATCAGGTGATCCTTTTAAAAGAGGGCCCAGTTCTTACCTCTAGTTAGAGAATCAATGTAACAGAAGCATTCTCTTTCTGTTTCTGTCTTTAAAGAAGCCAGAATTCTATAGCTAAAGGAGATCAATTCTGCCAACCACCTGAGGGGGCTCAGAACCAAGTCCTTCCCTAGACAACACTCCAGATGAGGCCGGGACCCAGCCAATACCTTGATTTCAATCTTAAAAGATTTTGAGCTTTTGAGCAGAGAACTCAACTTAGCCCAGACTTCTGACCTACAGAAAGTATGAGATAAGAATGAGTATTGTTGGGGCTCCTGGGTGGCTCAGTCATTAAGCATCTGCCTTCGGCTCAGGTCATGATCCCAGTGTCCTGGGATCCAGCCCCGCATTGGGCTCCCTGTTCCGTGGGAAGCCTGCTTCTCCCTCTCCCGCTCCCCCTGCTTGTGTTCCTTCTCTCGCTGTGTCTTTTGCTGTCAAATAAATAAAGAAAATCTTAAAGAAAAAGAAATGAGTATTGTTTTAAGCTACTGTTCGGTGATTTGTTGTATGGCACAGAAAATTATCATATGGATGAACTGGTTATATGCATATCCTTGAATTAATGTTTTAAAAGCTATACTAGTATTTTCATTCCACAAATATAAAGGCATTCTGAACATATGCAATACATTTAAGCCTTACAACAGCCCTAGAGGAGTATTAGTATTTTTGTTGTTTGCTTTCTTATTTGAGAAAACTGACATTCACTGAGTTCGGACACAGCTCCAGACATAGTAGCTGATACAGGATTAAGACCCAGGTCCCGGGCGCCTGGGTGGCTCAGTTGGTTAAGCGACTGCCTTCGGCTCAGGTCATGATCCTGGAGTCCCTGGATTGAGTCCCGCATCGGGCTCCCTGCTCGGCAGGGAGCCTGCTTCTCCCTCTGACCCTCCCCCCTCTCATGTGCTCTCTGTCTCTCTCATTCTCTCTGTCTCAAATAAATAAATAAAATCTTAAAAAAAAAAAAAAAAGACCCAGGTCTGTCCTATTTTAAAGCTTATCTCTTGCTTATTGCCCTTCACTGATGTTCACTCAATGATTGGTATATGTGATACAATGTTCGTGTGTCGGCAGATAGAATTAATTACACAGTTAACATCTGGCATAATGGTGTTTATTTTGCTTTGTCTTTTGTTTTTGCATTTTAATACCATTATACCTTTTGGGAAAAAATTCTAGCTGTATTTAGATTAAGAGAAAATAAACTCATAATGGCAAAGTGTTACTGATCTAAATGTTTTAGGGACAGAATAAGACAATGTTGCTGGTCTAGTTTATCTAGGGTGTTTGCATTCAAGCTGTCAGTATGCCTTTCAGAAACTGAATTGCTAAGAATAGTGCAGAACTGGGGCACTGCTTAGTTAGAATACGGTGCAGGAGAAATAGTCCATTAGTTATCACAAGTGAAATCACTATTGCTAATGATAAGAAGAGATCAGTTGGGATGACCCAAATAAGTTCTCTGAAAAACGGTCTACGCCTTCACTGTGCTACTGTGATTAATGGTTCTTGCTTTATTCCAGGGTAGCCCTCTCTTTAAAGAGATGAAAGAGAGGCACGTTAGGATTATGTAAGGTAAAAAATTGAATGCAGTTTGTTTCTCATCAGTTTTTAGAGTTTGCAAATCACTATTCAAGTCGCATAACTCTTAGAAAAAAAGAAAACTGGAATATTGGGTGTGTTATGACAGAGTAATATATCCTGAACACATTGTGATTCATCCTGTGGAAATCATCACAGAAGAAAAGGAACTGAATTGAGGTAGAGACATTGTTACGAACTGGAGGCAAGGAAATGCATATTTTTGGTCTTGGTTCTTTTTAGTCAAAATGTGCCAGGATAAAGTAATGACAAAGTTGGAATTACTAGCTGTTTTTCCTACCTTTTAAGAAGTTAGTATGGTTCAAATAAGACTGCAAGTTAAAATATTTTAAGTAGTATACAACAGTATGTAAATGTAAGGAATTATCGTTATCAAATTAGACATTCAGCGTACTGTTTTCTTCTCCCAAACAGATTAGAAATTATAAAAATCACTCATTTCCTTTTATTAGAACTATAGCCATAGATTTTGCTTTTGATAGCGCTCTAGAGCATTTTATGGATAAAATCCCCTCTGTAATCTCCTGTTTTATTAAAAGCTTAAAATCCATAAAAGTACCATTTACTTCATCACCAAGTTGCTTGTGTGATAATTAAGTGTATGTGGTTGCTATTTCCACCTAGAAATTACAGAAAACTGAAGTACTGAAACTTTTATGTTATGAAGATACAATAAAATAAAAAAGTGACCAGTGCTGCTAAGGTTGTGATTTGTGGGGAACTAAATAAAGGAAACTAGTAATGCTCTAAAAGTGGGCATGGCCATCATAACATGACAGGGAATTAGCAGTAGCAGGTAACGAAAAGTTGCAAGTATAGAAGCTTATATGCTTTCACATCATTCCCTTAACTGTGAGATCTACTCAAATTTGCTATTGTTTGTGTCCACATCACATTCTCAAAAAGTGACATAGACAAACTACTGTGTCCCCATTATTTTAAAATAAACAGGCATAAAAATAGAATCAATGCTATATCCAGGCAGTAGCAAAAGTTTCATTTTCTCCAAATAGAAATGACATTCCTTTCCCTTCCATTTTGTCAGTACATCAGATCATCCAACATCTCCATTCTATATTTTAACTTACTAGAAAAGATTAATGAGCCTTTTTTTTTTTTTTACCTGACCCATGACAGGTTGTTCCTGACTAACTCCATCTGTCTCTTCATTCATCTTTTGTAACCTTTGTGTTTTTGTTCTGTTGATTTCATAGTTTACCTCACAGAAAACAAATCTTTTACTTTTTTTCCAAGCTCAACGTTCCATCTTTTTTGATCAAAATAGAGTACCTCGATTTCTACTTTACTGAGAGTAAGAACATCAAGCAAGGACTATCCAATTTACTATCTTCTCTGCCTTTCATCTACCTCTTTTACCTCATCTGCTCCCACAGTATTCCAGTCACATCCTTGGTACTTTTCAGCCTGGTCTTTCCTCTCTTGACCTCACTCCTTCAGTGATCCTCTTTCCAATATCTTCAGCTTCTCCTTCTCAGCTTTTTTACTGCTACATAAAGTTAGGTTTGCCTCACCTCTAAGGAAAAAAAATCCTAAAGCTTCTAGTTTAAAGCAGCATGAATAAGTTCTCAATCCATTCTCTTTTACAGAAAACAGAAAGAGAAAAACCCAACAACTTTGAAATTAAGTCTGATATTCAACCAATTTCTCAAATATACAATTTTTTTCACTGATCATGTGATATGTAAGGCTTAATCAAGCCCCAGCTTTGAGGCAGATGTATGCTTCACCCCCCCAAAAGAGAAAAATTCTCCTGATATGCAAGAAGAAGGAGAGATGCTATATGCCTCTTCTATCCCCCCATCTATACTTAGGAGGCCAAGAGAATATTTGCTAGATGTGGAAAAAAAACCTTGTGGTGGTATATTTTTGATATTTTAATGTATGTGACTGTGTATATTTATATTTTCTGGATATTTGCTCAGAATGACAGAAAATGAAAAGTAATGCTAAAAGGAAAGATCCATCCCTACATATAGTGATTGTTTGATAGATAATGCAATTGGGTCATGAACCTTTCTGACATTTGAAAATCTGATTTTCTACCAACACATAAGTGCACATCAAAAAGGACCAAGAACAAAGTACAAGCCTAACTAAATTCCCAGCGTTCCTATCTATCATGCCTTTTCCCCATTGTCAATTCCTTTAAGTCGGTATTTAATATGCTTTGGCCATGGACCTCTTTGAGGATTTCCTGTAAGGCCTTTGGTAATGTCACTCCCCTAATCTTAGGTTTCCTTTCTCCCAACATCCATACTGTCCTCTATTTTACCTCTAACAATATGACAAGCCAACAATATGTCAAACATCTTTAGCACAGTACCTTGCAGATGGTAGTTTGTCAAAATATGTAAGCTCCATCCATTTCTACTGGTTCTTGCTGATCTTAAGGTGTTTACCTATTGGATGATTTTTATGACTGATACTAACTTATCGTGCATGCCAAGTACCTTCCTTCAGCCCATTTAAAACTTACTGCTTGTGAATAAGTGAGCATAGCCCTCTCTATCTCTCTAGAATGGTTTGTACTCTCCATTCTCCATACTATATTTTATATTGATAAATGCAAATAGTGGAAAAGTATGCCTCAACATGATACCAATGAGGATAATAGTTGACTTTCTTAATCAATACTCCAAATATGAGGAACCCTTTAGAGTTGGAATATTCAGTTGCTCAAAATATTTGCAATCACCCAAGGTTTTTCTTCTTTTCTCTTTATTATAAGAGCTTTTATGCTTTATAAGCTTTACTCTTAATATAAGAGCTCTTTATCCTTTTGCTGAGTATTCTTTTATTTTATTATGTTATGTTAATCACCATACATTACATCATTAGTTTTTGATGTAGTGTTCCATGATTCTTTGTTTTCGTGTAACACCCAGTGATCCATACAGTACGTGTCCTCTTTAATACCCATCACCAGGCTAACCCATCCCCCCACACCCCTCCCCTCTAGAATCCGCAGTTTGTTTCTCAGAGTCCATAGTCTCTTTTTTTTTTTTAAGATTTTATTTATTTATTTGACATAGAGAGAGTGAAAGAAGAAACACAAGCAGGGGGAGTGGGAAAGGGAGAAGTGGGTTTCCTGCCGAGCAGGGAGCCCGATGTGGGGCTTGATCCCAGGACCCTGAGATCATGACCTGAGCCGAAGGCAGTCACTTCACCAACTGAGCACCCAGGCACCCCAAGTCCATAGTCTCTTATGGTTCGTCTCCCCCTCCGATTTCCCCCCCTTCATTTTTCCCT
>NW_027964785.1:0-1156 GCF_054177405.1 Leptonychotes weddellii
CTTTTATTTTTATTCTGAAAATTTCAGAGTTCTGTGTAGGTTTACATTATTTAATTATATCAGGTTAGTATATTTTATAGATATTTGTTTTATTAACATCATGTGCTTTTCCTGTCATTTTTTCCTACTCCAAATGTATTTGTGTAAAACTGTCTCCTTAAGTCTCCTGGGTGCTTCAAATTTGGTATGTCCCAGATTGAAGACTTTGTTTCTGACCCTTTCCTCTTCCCTGACTTTTTGTAATCTGCTTTGTCATTTGTTTTCCCCATCCTAGTATATTGTGCCACTGAAACACTGAAGCAGGAAAAATCCTGGACTGCAAACTTCCCTGAAATTACTACATCCAGGGGCACCTGGGTGGCTCACTTGGTTAAGCATCCGACTCTTGATGTTGGCTCAGGTCATGATCTCAGGGTCCTGGTATCAAGCCGTGTTACAGGCTCCATACTGAGTAGGGAGTCTGCTTGAGGATTCTCTCTCTTCCTCTCCCTCTGCCTCTCCCCCTGCACGCACACACACTCTCTCTCTCAAAATAAGTAAATCTTTAAAAAAAAAAAAATCACCACATCTCTACCTCTGAAACCAGTAATACATTATATGTTAATTAATTGAATTTAAATTAGAAAAAGGGACGCCTGGGAGGCTCAGTCGGTTAAGGGGCTGCCTTCAGCTCAGGTCATGATCCGGGGGTCCTGGGATGGAGTCCCAAGTTGGGCTCCTTGCTCAGCGGGAAGCCTGCTTCTCTCTCTGCCTGCCACTCCTCCTGCTTGTGCTTTCTCTGTCTCTGGCAAATAAATAAAAAATCTTAAAAAAAAAAAAAGTAAAAAACAAAAAAATCACCACATTCAATGTATTTTGTCCCTGCTTACCATTTTTCATATCTTATTATCATAGTTCACACTCTCACGTATAGTTTTGAAATACTCTTCTGGTTTTGGTTCCTTTATGTTCATCTTTACATTGCTGTCAGACCTTTCTACAATATATTTCTGACGATGTAACTCCTCTGCTTATTTAGTGGATCCCCATTACATGAAGGAGAAAGTTCATATTCTAGCATGACACTTGCCTTTTTTGGTTCAGTCCTGATTTTCCAATTATCTCTCTCTATCCCATTCCCAAAAATTGTGTTCCAGTTTTGCCACATTCTGGAGCT
>NW_027964786.1:0-209 GCF_054177405.1 Leptonychotes weddellii
AGAGCCACTAAAATGAAGGTCGGAGAGAGTGGTGTGTTTGAAAAACTAGGAAGCTCAGTCTGGTGGGGGTGCCATAGGAATGTGCAGGTGCTGGGCAGGTGCTGCTCTAGATGAGTCCTGAGCATAGGTGAGGGCCAGCTCTTCAGGGTCTGCTTAGCTCTCTGACAGTCTGAACTCAGCCTAATGGCAATAGAGAGCCATTGAAGGTT
>NW_027964787.1:0-209 GCF_054177405.1 Leptonychotes weddellii
TTGTTGCTATTCCTTTCTTCGATCTCCTGTTGAGTTTGTAGGTGTTCAGAATGGTTTGATCCCTATCCAGCTGAATTCCTGAGAGGAGACGAAATCCAGGTCTCCTACTCCTCCGCCATCTTGCTCCGCCCCCTCCTCATGAGAGAAATTCTGAGTTTCATTTAGAACAACAGGATTGAAACCCACTTCTGTATAACTCTGAGCTCAAG
>NW_027964788.1:0-209 GCF_054177405.1 Leptonychotes weddellii
TTAATATCGTCTATGGATCTGGCAAATATTAAATGCCTAATAGCCATCCAAGTTGAGATATCCAGTGGCAAGTCAGACATGTAAGTCTGAGAATGAGAAAGGGGATCAAGACTGGAGACAGCTGAGATCACAGGAGTCAATGCAGTCATCTACAGATGACGTATAAATTGTGAAGGGAGTATACACATGAAAGATTACTAAAGAACTCC
>NW_027964789.1:0-209 GCF_054177405.1 Leptonychotes weddellii
AGATACATACGATCAATGTCTGCATTTTAAAGATCAGAAAGCAGAGAGGGTAAGTAACTTGCCCCAGGTCATACAAGACTTTCCACCCATGTCTGTGCAGCCCCAACCATCTGCTCCTCTCCATTTGTCTAACCTCCAAATGTGGGTTTGGTCCAGAATTCGCAGCCATCGCCATTCATCCCCAGGGACAAGGAGTCCTATGTGCTGGC
>NW_027964790.1:0-209 GCF_054177405.1 Leptonychotes weddellii
TCTATTTTCATGGATTTTGAGGTGTTTCTACCTGGCCTCTTCTTTTCCCTTCTTTTCTATCAACTGGTCTTCTAGATCACTAATTCATTCTTCTGCCTCATTTACCCTAGCTGTTAGATTATCTAGATTAGATTGGATCTCATTGATAGCATTTTTAAGTTCTGCCAGTTCAGCTTTCATTTCTGCCCTTAGAGACTCTCTGTTGCCAT
>NW_027964791.1:0-209 GCF_054177405.1 Leptonychotes weddellii
CCCTGAGATCATAACCTGAGCCGAAATCAAGAGCCGGACGCTAAACCAATTGAGCCACCCAGGTACTCCTTTCTTTCTTTTTTTTATAAAGATTTTATTTATTTATTTATTAGAGAGCGAGCGAGAGAGAAACAGCATGAGAGAGGAGAGGGTCAGAGGGAGAAGCAGGCTCCCCGCCGAGCCGGGAGCCCGATGTGGGACTCGATCCC
>NW_027964792.1:0-209 GCF_054177405.1 Leptonychotes weddellii
AAAGGGGGGAAAAGAGACTAATATCCCCTGAGGAAAAGAGAATTCTTCTTCCAGACTGTATTCAGACTTGAGCTGCGACATTAACTATTCCTTGGGCTCTCCAGCCTGTCAATTCACCCTGATTCTGGACTTGCCAGTTTTCCACAATCACATAAACCCATTCTTAAAATACATCCATACATACTTCCAAATGTAAACAAACACACATG
>NW_027964793.1:0-209 GCF_054177405.1 Leptonychotes weddellii
CTGTTTTGCTTTTTTTTTTTTTTTAAGCTCATTAACTACTTTATAAATGAAACTGGTGTTTAAGAAAATCAGTTGGCTTAACCTGAGTTACATCAGCTGATAGAACAACGAGGGGTGAATCTAGCTTTACAGGGCTCACACGTGGAATAATGGTGCCTGCAAGTCCGACTCAATATTCCTTTAAACCAAGTAACTCTAAACAGCATGTT
>NW_027964794.1:0-209 GCF_054177405.1 Leptonychotes weddellii
CACTCTTCGCGGCCTCAGTCTGCCCATGTGCAGAAGGGGAGAGTCTCGGCCCCTGCCTCAGTGGGTCGCTGAGGAGTAAGGAAGTGATGATCCACAAAAGGCTCAAGGAACCTCCCGGCACGCGGGCGCTCTAGGTGAGAGTTAGTCCCTCCTGGGGAGTGGCTTCCAGGGCGGGTTAAAGGGTGACAGAGACCAGCAGCTGCTCAGTC
>NW_027964795.1:0-209 GCF_054177405.1 Leptonychotes weddellii
TTCTCAGCACAATCCCTGTTGTTTGCACAAAGAATTGTGCAACAGCGAAGCCCCTCTTCTGAGTGAATGGTGGGAACCTCGTCAAGATCCAACTTCCCAGGTACAAGCAGAGGCCCCAGCTGGCAAGCAGGTCTTTGTAAGGACAGCAGTTTCAGTCCTGCCCTTTGAACTCTTTCCTGTGCGTGAGGCCACCGCCGCAGTCCACATGA
>NW_027964796.1:0-1156 GCF_054177405.1 Leptonychotes weddellii
CCCATTTAACTAAGACCCTGAACATCCATTTAGAACATACAAGGAGACAGACAGCAGTGCCACAGAGAAGGATAACAAGAGTCTCCCATAAAAATACAGCTCTTGGCGGGGCGCCTGGGTAGCTCAGTTGGTTGGGCATCCGACTCCTGATTTTGGCTTGAGTCCTGATCTCGAAGTCATGGGATTGAGCCCTGCGTGGGGCTCTGTGCTTGGTGCAGACTCTGCTTGTCCCTCTCCCTCTGCTCCTCCCCCACCGTGCTCTCTCTCTCTCTCAAGTAGGTAAATAAATAAAAGCTTTAAAAAATATACAGCTCTTGGCTAACAAGTTTGTATTACATAAACGTGTAAATAGATAATAAACCTTTTAAAAACAGCAGATGGACGTCTGGCTGGCTCAGCTGGTAGAGCACCTGACTCTTGATCTCAGCGTCGTGAGTTCCAGCCCCACGTTGGGTGTAGAGATTACTTTTAAAAATAAAACACGATAAAATAAAAAAATTAAAGACTCACTCTGCTATTTCAAAAAAATTTTTTTAAATAAATAAATAAAAATGAAAATAGCAGACATTTAATGCAAGAATGCTTTTAAACATTACTTGGTGAGAGAAAGTCACACAAGGGTATGATTCTTATTGGACACTCATGATCAGAACTTAGAATACTCTTGCAACTGGAAGGAGAACTTAAATACCATCCACTCTGGTGTTTTTCCAACTTTTCAGTGGCACACATTCTATCCTCCTATTCAAGCGAGCTCTCCTGAGGAGGCTAAGTGGAGAGTCTGCTCTGGTGGAGGCCGGGCCAAGGCCTGCCCTCTAAGCACTGTCCCCCACCAGACGACCGGCCGCCCCTCTAAGGGAGCAGCATGGCAGGCTCCGGAAAACCCCTGGAAACCACACCCTCTCCTCGCTACTACCCTCCCCCGCCAACTCGGCTCCAAGAACACACTGTCCATCTGCTACTGGTCTGCCTCATTTCCCATCTTCCCTCCCTAGATGGTGCTCACTGTTCTGAGCTAACTTTCTGACTTTCCAGAATCTACACTGCTATGAATTTCTTCTTCATTTTTAAAATTTTTACCATTTCGGGGCACCTGGTTGGCTCAGTCAGAGGAGCCTGAGACTCTTGATCTCCGGGTCATGAGTTTGAGCCCGAC
>NW_027964797.1:0-209 GCF_054177405.1 Leptonychotes weddellii
ATTTTATTTTTTTTTAAAGATTTCATTTATTTATTTGACAGAGAGAGAGAGAGAGCACCCAAGCAGGGGGGACAGCAGAGGGAGAGGGAGAAGCAGGCTCCCCACTGAGCAGGGAGCCCGATGTGGGGCTCGATCCCAGGACCCCGAGATCATGCCCTGAGCCAAAGGCAGACATTTAACCGACTGAGCCACCCAGGCGCCCCCAAAAT
>NW_027964798.1:0-209 GCF_054177405.1 Leptonychotes weddellii
CATGGAAGGATGGGCAACATACATGAAGGGAGTGGGAGGTGCAGGCTTCCAGCTATGGAATGAGGAAGCCACAGGGATAAAAGGCCCAGCATGAGGAATGGAGCCAGTGGTACTGGAATCACCGTATATGCTGACAGATGGTAGCTGTGCTTGTGGTGACCATAGCATAACGTGTACAGAAGTGGAATCACTCTGTTGGACTCTTGAAA
>NW_027964799.1:0-209 GCF_054177405.1 Leptonychotes weddellii
CTGCTCGGCGGGGAGTCTGCTTCTCCCTCTGACCCTCCTGACCCTCCCCCCTCTCATGTGCTCTCTCTCTCTCTCTCTCTCTCAAATAAATAAATAAAATCTTTAAAAAAATAAAATAAAATAAAATTCCTTTCTCCTTTGCTGTGGTTGGCATGTTGTGCGGGGTGGGAAGCAGTGGCTAAGAACACAAACCTTGGGGGGTGCCTCGG
>NW_027964800.1:0-209 GCF_054177405.1 Leptonychotes weddellii
AAATAAAGCTTAGGGAATGTAAAGTATCTAATAAGTACCAACCAATTGTACTATTATTTAACAGCCAGTTTTTTTTTTATTCTTATGTTAATCCCCATACATTACATCATTAGTTCTAGATGAAGTGTTCCATGATTCATTGTTCGTGCATAACACCCAGTGCTCCATGCAGAACGTGCCCTCCTCAATACCCACCACCCGTCCACCCC
>NW_027964801.1:0-209 GCF_054177405.1 Leptonychotes weddellii
TTTTTAAAGATTTTATTTATTTATTTATTATTTGAGAGAGAGAGGGTGAGAGACAGAGAGCACGAGAGGGGAGAGGATCAGAGGGAGAAGCAGACCCCCCATTGAGCAGGGAGCCCGATGTGGGACTCGATCCAGGGACTCCAGGATCATGACCTGAGCTGAAGGCAGTCGCTTAACCAACTGAGCCACCCAGGCGCCCCACATCTTCT
>NW_027964802.1:0-209 GCF_054177405.1 Leptonychotes weddellii
AACATTTCCATAGGCCAAGAAAGAAGTCATTTAATGGGAATGACCTGTAATGGAGTGATTTGAATAACACTCCATTCAATTCCAAGTTGAAATACTGAATCAACACTTTTGTCAGTTTTAATTTTCTAGTTTCTGAATACATAAGACTGTTTAAAACATTAAAGTTATTGAGTTTCACATCCTGATAATTAGCACTGATGATGAAAGAG
>NW_027964803.1:0-209 GCF_054177405.1 Leptonychotes weddellii
GTGTCCCCCGCAGTAACATGGGGTTGTGGTCCTTACCGCCCAGGATGCCTGACCGCAGTAACGAGGGAATGCTCGGAAAGCACCTGGTGCAACGCTTAGCACGTAGCAGATACTCCACAGAACAGGAAACTACATCAGCCTGATTCTGGTCCTCCAGAGGCTTCCACACCAAGGCAGATGACCTTTACAATTTCAGTGTATGCTAACCA
>NW_027964804.1:0-209 GCF_054177405.1 Leptonychotes weddellii
CAGTGATTCTTTTAAGCAAAGATCGTATTCCAGTCTATAAAAAAGGCTAGGTCAGCTCACAGCTCAGACCCATCGCACAGTGCTTTTTGTCAACCATCGTGCTTCAGCTTCCAGCAGAACTGCTTTATGCGTCCTTTTCCATTTGTCACACAGAGTATTAAAACACATGTATGCAAGGGTCAAGAGTAATAAAATTAATCATTTTTACC
>NW_027964805.1:0-209 GCF_054177405.1 Leptonychotes weddellii
TTTTTTTTACTCTTATGTTAATCCCCATACATTACATCATTAGTTCTAGATGAAGTGTTCCATGATTCATTGTTCGTGCACAACACCCAGTGCTCCATGCAGAACGTGCCCTCCTCAATACCCACCACCAGGCCAACCCATCCTCCCACCCCCCTCCCCTCTAGAACCCTCAGTTTGTTTTTCAGAGTCCATCTTCTCTCATGGTTCGT
>NW_027964806.1:0-209 GCF_054177405.1 Leptonychotes weddellii
GCAGGCAAGATAGATGGTCTCCAGCTTCACCTCCTTTAGGAGAGTAGAAAAGAACAAAGGAAAAGTCATACCAGGTATGGTGCCTATCACAGAAAGTGCTCAGACACTGTTTTTTTTTTTTATTATTATTAATTAATTTATTTTTTATTCTTATGTTAATCCCCATACATTACATCATTAGTTTTAGATGAAGTGTTCCCTGATTCATT
>NW_027964807.1:0-1156 GCF_054177405.1 Leptonychotes weddellii
TCTTTATCCATTCATTTGTTGATGGACATCTTGGCTCTTTCCACAGTTTGGCTATTGTGGACATTGCTGCTATAAACATTGGGGTGCACATACCCCTTCTGATCCCCACATTTGTATCTTTGGGGTAAATACCCAGTAGTGCAATTGCTGGGTCGTACGGTAGCTCTATTTTCAACTTTTTGAGGAACCTCCATACTGTTTTCCAGGGTGGTTGCACCAGCTTGCAATCCCATCAACAGTGTAGGAGGATTCCCCTTTCTCTGCATCCTCGCCAACATCTGTCGTTTCCTGACTTGTTAATTTTAGCTATTCTGACTGGTGTGGGGTGGTATCTCATTGAGGTTTTGATTTGGATTTCCCTGATGCTGAGTGATGTTGAGCACTTTTTCATGTGTCTGTTGGCCATTTGGATGTCTTCTCTGGAAAAATGTCTGTTCATGCCTTCTGCCCATTTCTTGATTGGATCATTTGTTCTTTGGATGTTGACTTTGATAAGTTCTTTATAGATTTTGGATACTAGCCCTTTATCTGATATATCATTTGCAAATATCTTCTCCCATTCTGTCGGTTGTCTTTTGGTTTTGTTGACTGTTTCCTTTGCTGAGCAAAAGCTTTTTATCTTGAAGTCCCAATAGTTCATTTTTGTCCTTGCTTCCCTGCCTTTGGTGATGTTTCTAGGAAGAAGTTGCTGCGGCTGAGGTCGAAGAGGTTTGCTGCCTGTGTTCTTTTCTAGGATTTTGAGGGACTCCTGTCTCACATTTAGGTCTTTCAACCATTTGGAGTTGATTTTTGTGTATGGTTTAAGGAAATGGTCCAGTTTCATTCTTCTGCATGGGGCTGTCCCATTTTCCCAACACCATTTGTTGAAGAGACTCTCTTTTTCCCACTGGACATTCTTTCCTGCTTTGTCAAAGATGAGTTGACCATAGAGTTGAGGGTCCATTTCTGGGCTCTCTATTCTGTTCCATTGATCTATGTGTCTGTTTTTGTGCCAGTACCATACTGTCTTGATGATGACAGCTTTGTAATAGAGCTGGAAGTCCGGAATTGTGATGCCACCAGCTTTGCTTTTCTTTTTCAACATTCCTCTGGCTATTCGGGGTCTTTTCTGGTTCCATACAAATTTTAGGATTATTTGTTCCATTTCTTTGAAAAA
>NW_027964808.1:0-209 GCF_054177405.1 Leptonychotes weddellii
TCCTGTCCCCGCTGAAATCTTTTCCTATGAACTTGGCTTCCCCTTCTTCAGTGTTCAAGGCAGGAGGATCTATTCTGGACTTGATCTTGCTAGGAAACAGTGAACTTCAGGAGGTGGAGATGGCAGGAGAAGAAGGGTCTGGGTTTATAGGTTGGAAGAGCTGGAGATAAATTAGGGACAGATTGGGGGGCGCCTGGGTGGCTCAGTCG
>NW_027964809.1:0-209 GCF_054177405.1 Leptonychotes weddellii
TTTCACATATGATATCAACCAGTCATGATCATTTCCAACATTGATGGTGTCCCTTAAAATATTCTTGCTTGGGGGCGGAGCAAGATGGCGGAGGAGTAGGAGACCTGGATTTCGTCTCCTCTCAGGAATTCAGCTGGATAGGGATCAAACCATTCTGAACACCTACAAACTCAACAGGAGATCGAAGAAAGGAATAGCACCAACTCTCT
>NW_027964810.1:0-209 GCF_054177405.1 Leptonychotes weddellii
AGGAGGTAGCTGGAGGGCACGGGAAGGCTAAGTACCAGCCAGAGCACTGGAGGGGACCAGAGGAGTGCTAATGGCAGGTAGCACAGAAGGAGGAGAAGAACGGAAACGTTCTGGGGGTCAGGGACGGAAACGATCACAATCAGAGTACACGAGGAAGCTCGGCAGTGAACAATATTTACACAGTCACAATTCTGTAAACACTATCAGTT
>NW_027964811.1:0-209 GCF_054177405.1 Leptonychotes weddellii
GACAGCCACATGCAGAAGAATGAAACTGGACCATTTCCTTATACCACACACAAAAATAGACTCAAAATGGAGGAAAGACCTAAATGTGAGAAGGAATTCATCAAAATCCTTGAGGAGAACACAGGCAGCAACCTCTTCGACCTCTGCCGCAGCAACTTCTTCCTAGACTCATCACCAAATGCAAGGGAAGCAAGGGCAAAAATGAACTA
>NW_027964812.1:0-209 GCF_054177405.1 Leptonychotes weddellii
ATCAAATCTCATCTCATGTTTTTGTTAGTCATTTTGTTAGTATTACACACACGGAAAAGAACTGTTTATTCGGGGCGGAGCAAGATGGCGGAGGAGTAGGAGACCTGGATTTCGTCTCCTCTCAGGAATTCAGCTGGATAGGGATCAAACCATTCTGAACACCTACAAACCCAACAGGAGATCGAAGAAAGGAATAGCACCAACTCTCT
>NW_027964813.1:0-209 GCF_054177405.1 Leptonychotes weddellii
TTGGTTCATTTGTTTCTGTTTGTATTAAATTTGGGGATTTTTGGGGCGCCTGGGTGGCTCAGTTGTTAGACGTCTAACTTCGGCTCAGGTCGTAGTCCCAGGGTCCTGGGATCCAGCCCCGCATCCGGCTCCCTGCTCCGCAGGAGGCCTGCTTCTCCCTCTTCCACTCCCCCTGCTTGTGTTCCCTCTCTCGCTCTCTCTCTCTCTCT
>NW_027964814.1:0-209 GCF_054177405.1 Leptonychotes weddellii
TAAAATCTTTAAAAAAAAAATTTCAATCAACTGAAATTGAGTATAAATGTTAAGGGATAGACCTTGAAACATGTATGCATGCAATTAGATACAGAAAATACATGAAGAAAGAATAGGGGAGTATGAGTACAGTCATAATGAGAATATTAATATACACCATGATATGGTGTAAGCAAATACAAAATATTTTAAGATATTCACTTAAGTAG
>NW_027964815.1:0-209 GCF_054177405.1 Leptonychotes weddellii
AGTCGCTCAACCGACTGAGCCACCCAGGCGCCCCTCAATTCTTAATCTTGAATTGAATCATATATTGTTGCTTCCTTCTAAGGGCAAAAACGTATGTAGCATAAAAAATATTTTTTAAAAATTTTTGGTACTTGATTCCTGTGTTCAGGATTAGCTTCTCCCTAAAATAAGTTTGTCAATCTGGGCATTACCAGAATCATAGTACACTG
>NW_027964816.1:0-209 GCF_054177405.1 Leptonychotes weddellii
AGACTGTCCCCTTTGGCCTCAGTTGCAGTGACATCTCTGCCTGCTCTATTGCTATCAACAGTTTGCCCTCTGGACATCTTGCTTGGTCCTCACAATTTCTGCTCCTCTCTTGTTATTTCTTTGTCTTCATTTTCTCACGTTAAAAATGCCAGAGCACAAAGAGGTTGTTGCCTGTGTTCTCCTTTAGGATTTTGATGGACTCCTGTCTC
>NW_027964817.1:0-209 GCF_054177405.1 Leptonychotes weddellii
GGCACATGGAGAGAAGAAACAAGGAAATCAGCCAACAGCCAGAAAGAAGGTTCTAGATACATTACCTCAATGAGCCATTCCAACCATTTCCCATCATTCAAGTCACTCTGGCTGAGGCCCTAGATATCAGGGTGTTAAGACACGTTGTCCCAGCTATACTTTGCCTAAATTCCAGGCATGGAGAATCATGAGCATGACAACATCATTGT
>NW_027964818.1:0-1156 GCF_054177405.1 Leptonychotes weddellii
AAAGAATCCAATCAAGAAATGGGCAGAAGACATGAACAGACATTTTTCCAAAGAAGACATCCAAATGGCCAACAGACACATGAAAAAGTGCTCAACATCGCTCGGCATCAGGGAAATCCAAATCAAAACCTCAATGAGATACCACCTCACACCAGTCAGAATGGCTAAAATTAACAAGTCAGGAAACGACAGATGTTGGTGGAGATGCAGAGAAAGGGGAACCCTCCTACACTGTTGGTGGGAATGCAAGGTGGTGCAGCCACTCTGGAAAACAGAATGGAGGTTCTTGAAAAAGTTGAAAATAGAGCTACCATATGATCCAGCAATTGCACTACTGGTATTTACCCCAAAGATACAAATGTAGGGATCCGAAGGGGTATGTGCACCCCGATGTTTATAGCAGCAATGTCCACAATAGCCAAACTATGGAAAGAACCAAGATGTCCATCCACAGATGAATGGATAAAGAAGATGTGGTATATACATACAATGGAATATTATGCAGCCGTCAAAAGGAATGAAATCTTGCCATTTGCAATGATGGATGGAACTGGAGGGGATTAGGCTGAGTGAAATAAGCCAATCAGAGTAAGACATGTATCATATGACTTCACTGATATGAGGAATTCTTAAACTCAGGAAACAAACTGAGTGTTGCTGGAGTGGGGGTGGGTGGGAGGGATGGGGTGCCTGGGTGATAGACACTGGGGAGGTTATGTGCTATGGTGAGTGCTGTGAATTGTCTAAAACTGTTGAATCACAGACCTGTACTTCTGAAACAAATAATATATTATATTAAAAAAAAAAAGAAGAAGAAGATAGCTGGAGGGGAAAAATGAAGGGCGGAAAATCGGAGGGGGAGACGAACCATGAGAGACTATGGACTCTGAGAAACAAACTGAGGATTCTCGAGGGGAGGGGGTGGGGGATGGGTTAGCCTTGTGATGGGTATTAAAGAGGGCATGTACTGAATGGAGCACTGGGTGTTATACGCAAACAATGAATCATGGAACACTACATCAAAAACTAATGATGTAATGTATGGTTATTAACATAGTAAAAAAAAAGTACACTTAAAATGGTAAAAAAAAATGCATGTCTAGGGGCGCCTGGGTGGCTTAATCGTTAAGCGTCTGCCTTTGGCTCAGGTCATGAT
>NW_027964819.1:0-209 GCF_054177405.1 Leptonychotes weddellii
AGCACTGGGTGTTATGCACAAACAATGAATCATGGAACACTTCATCTAAAACTAATGATGTAATGTATGGGGATTAACATAAGAATAAAAAAAAAAGAATTAAAAAAATCACTGCTACTTAACATTTAATAATGTTTGATGCAAACTGCAAACTTATGCTACAGTTTTAATAAATACCTTAATGCTATTTCTACCTTACATCTCTCATC
>NW_027964820.1:0-209 GCF_054177405.1 Leptonychotes weddellii
TTTTTAAGATTTTTTTTATTTATTTATTTGAGACAGAGAGAATGAGAGAGAGAGAGCACATGAGAGGGGGGAGGGTCAGAGGCAGAAGCAGGCTCCCTGCCGAGCAGGGAGCCCGATGCGGGACTCGATCCAGGGACTCCAGGATCATGACCTGAGCCGAAGGCAGTCGCTTAACCAACTGAGCCACCCAGGCGCCCAAGAAAAGCAAA
>NW_027964821.1:0-209 GCF_054177405.1 Leptonychotes weddellii
CTGCATTTATGAAAAGAAGCTGGCGTGCTAGCCCACATATCTGTATATTCCATTATTACCGTATTTCACAGATTCTAACACCGGCCGTTTTCGTTCACAGGTTAACATCTTTGAAACTGGAATATGGCTTATAATCAATGACATTCCCCCATGGTGAATAAAATAATGATGCCACGTGGAGCGCATCTAAGAGAGTTTCAGTGGGATGA
>NW_027964822.1:0-209 GCF_054177405.1 Leptonychotes weddellii
TTTTTTTTTTAAAGATTTTATTTATTTATTTGAGAGAGAGAGAATGAGAGACAGAGAGCACGAGAGGGAAGAGGGCAGAGGGAGAAGCAGACCCCCTGCTGAGCAGGGAGCCCGATGCGGGACTCGATCCCGGGACTCCAGGATCATGACCTGAGCCGAAGGCAGTCGCTTAACCAACTGAGCCACCCAGGCGCCCCTCTTCATTTCTT
>NW_027964823.1:0-209 GCF_054177405.1 Leptonychotes weddellii
AATACACTCAAAGTTAAAACTAATCTATGCTGGATAAAATATGCACTGAGGAATGACTGGGTAGAAACAGGAGGAAACTTACTGTGGTGATGCTTATTATTAACATCTTGAAAAGATTAAGGGAATGAATTTCTCAAAACACCATGAATGCACACATAAGATTTGTGAATGTTGTTATATGTAATTGTTTCATGGAAAGAGAAAAATGT
>NW_027964824.1:0-209 GCF_054177405.1 Leptonychotes weddellii
TAGAGCTACCATATGATCCAGCAATTGCACTACTGGGTATTTACCCCAAAGATACAAAAGTAGGGATCCGAAGGGGTACGTGCACCCCGATGTTTATAGCAGCAATGTCCACAATAGCCAAACTGTGGAAAGAGCCAAGATGTCCATTGACAGATGACTGGATAAAGAAGATGTGGTATATATATACAATGGAATATTATGCAGCCATC
>NW_027964825.1:0-209 GCF_054177405.1 Leptonychotes weddellii
TAAAGCCAGAGTATTAACACTATATATTGCTCTTTTTATCACAGCCCTATGCAGTATATGAATTTCACATAATTCCAAAAAAATTGTGTTATTAGAGATATACAATTGTACAAATATTAAAGGATTCCTACAGTATGATTTTTCATTTTTTTCTACAAAATGAGCAATAATCAATATCGACTAAATATACAGATAAGAATATTAAGTTT
>NW_027964826.1:0-209 GCF_054177405.1 Leptonychotes weddellii
TTGCAGATGTGAGGATACCCACTAGCTGAACGACGTGAACGCGGGGGACCAGGGCCGTGGCTGGACCGTGTGTGGTCCTACCACACCAACTCTGTGAGCGGTTCCCTCATTCTTGTTCTTTACGAGAGCGAGGGGAGCCCTGGCCCGCAGATGATAAGTGGGCACCGGGTCCATCTCCTAGACGAAGAGCCGTCGCCACGCTGTGAAGC
>NW_027964827.1:0-209 GCF_054177405.1 Leptonychotes weddellii
CAAGGACCACAAATTAATCTTTTATTGGACAGCAGAGGGATGTCAGAGTTTAAAATCCCAAAACATTTGCTTCTGTATTTTAAAAAAGCAAATAGTTTTCAGAGAAATCTCAATAACAGGATGTTGAAGTGGAAGAAATTTCTGCCTCCCAGTTTCCTATAGGGACTGTGCAGGGGCATGATAACATGAAAGTTATACGACCACCTTGT
>NW_027964828.1:0-209 GCF_054177405.1 Leptonychotes weddellii
CACAAAAGTCCACTTAAACTTTGTTCAAAATTTCCTTCTCAAGTGTAAGCTTTATTTTTTAAAAGATTTTATTTATTTATTTGAGCAGAGAGAGACACAGCAAGAGAAGGAATACAAGCAGAGGAAGTGGGAGAGGGAGAAGCAGGCTTCCCGCCAAGCAGGGAGCCCGATGCGGGGCTCGATCCCAGAACCCTGGGACTATGACCTGA
>NW_027964829.1:0-1156 GCF_054177405.1 Leptonychotes weddellii
GATGCCTTTGATTTCTTTTTGTTGTCTGATTGCTGTGGCTAGGACTTCTAGTACTATGTTGAATACCAGTGGTGATAGTGGACATCCCTGCCGTGTTCCCGACCTTAAGGGGAAAGCTCTCAGTTTTTCCCCATTGAGAACGATATTTGCTGTGAGTTTTTCATAGATGGCTTTTATGATATTGAAGTATGTATCCTCTATCCCTATACTCCGAAGAGTTTTGATCAAGAAAGGATGCTGTACTTTGTCAAAAGCTTTTTCTGCATCTATTGAGAGGATCCTATGGTTCTTGTTCTTTCTTTTATTAATGTATTGTATCACATTGATTGATTTGTGGATATTGAACCAACCTTGCAGCGCAGGGATAAATCCCACTTGGTCATGGTGAATAATCCTCTTAATGTACTGTTGGATCCTTTGGCTAGTATTTTGGTGAGAATTTTTGCATCCATGTTCATCAGGGATATTGGTCTGTAATTTTCCTTTTTGATGGGGTCTTTGTCTGGTTTTGGGATCAAGGTAATGGTGGCCTCATAAAATGAGTTTGGAAGTTTTCCTTCCATTTCTATTTTTTGGGACAGTTTCAGAAGAAGAGGTATTAATTCTTCTTTAAATGTTTGGTAGAATTCCCCTTGGAAGTCATCTGGCCCTGGGCTCTTGTTTGTTGGGAGATTTTTGATTACTGCTTCAATTTCCTTAGTGGTTATGGGTCTGCTCAGGTTTTCTATTTCTTCCTGGTTCAGTTTTGATAGTTTATACGTTTCTAGGAATGCATCCATTTCTTCCAGATTGCCTAATTTGCTGGCATATAATTGCTCATAATATGTTCTTATAATTGTTTGTATTTCTTTGGTGTTGGCTGTGATCTCTCCTCTTTCATTCATGATTTTATTTATTTGGGACATTTCTCTTTTCTTCTTGATAAATCTGGCCAATGGTTTATCAATCTTATTAATTCTTTCAAAGAACCAGCTCCTAGTTTTGTTGATCTGTTCTACTGTTCTTTTGGCTTCTATTTCATTGATTTCTGCTCTGATCTTTATTATTTCTCTTTTCCTGCTGGGTTTAGGCTTTATTTGCTGTTCTTTCTCCAGCTCCTTTATTTGTAGGGTTAGGTTGTGTATTTGAGATCTTTCTTGTTTCTTGAGAAAGGCTT
>NW_027964830.1:0-209 GCF_054177405.1 Leptonychotes weddellii
ACAAACTGAGTGTTGTTGGAGTGGGGGGTGGGGTGGGAGGGATGGGGTGACTGGGTGATAGACACTGGGGAGGGTATGTGCTCTGGTAAGCGCTGTGAATTGTGCAAGACTGTTGAATCTCAGATCTGTACCTCTGAAACAAATAATGCAATATATGTTAAGAAAAAAAAAAGAAGAAGAAGAAGGTAGCGGGAGGGGAAGAATGAAGC
>NW_027964831.1:0-209 GCF_054177405.1 Leptonychotes weddellii
GGGCACAGCTGTGTCCCTTTGCAGAGGTGGGATGGCCTGGGCATTGTTCTTGGTGGCATGGCCTCTGAAACTAACAAGCCGGCCCTCCCTGGGGAGTGGTGCACCACTGTTTTCCCTGAATACGCTTCTTCCTGGAGCAGATTCCATTGTTTGCAGGTAAGAATTTTGATGATGATTCATATATATATATATATATATACACACATTTT
>NW_027964832.1:0-209 GCF_054177405.1 Leptonychotes weddellii
ATAATTTAGCCTCCAGAACTTCCTCATGATGAGTAGTATAATAAAACCCCTGAAACTACCATCTCAAATTTAGGGAAGGCCAGAGGATAAAAAGAGACAATGTTCACATTTGTTTTTAGAACCTCACACATTTACTGTTTTTCCTTTGAAAATGAGTTCAGGCTTGATTTAGAAAAGAACTATAAAGTCAGGTTAAGTCATCTTAATAT
>NW_027964833.1:0-209 GCF_054177405.1 Leptonychotes weddellii
AATGGCAAGGTCTCATTCCTTTTGATGGCTGCATAATATTCCATTGTATATATATACCACATCTTCTTTATCCATTCATCATGTCACAGTATTTTCTAATTCTGATGTGAGTTCTGTGCCCACTACCCACCCCCACCCCTCAGGATGTGTTTCTGTTCATTTGGCTTTTTAGTGTTATGAATGAACTCATTCTTTGAAGACTGTTTCCC
>NW_027964834.1:0-209 GCF_054177405.1 Leptonychotes weddellii
CTAACCTGGTTTCTGTATCATAAACTGTTGGCATCTGCATTGTTGCCTGTATCCTACTTGGAATAATTGTTATTAGCTTCGTAATATTCTTGCTATGATATTCCAGAGTCCGATGGTTGACTTTTGGTGGAAAGCAAAATTTTCCTTCAGTGCCCACTAAATGGCATACACTGTACCAAACTCTCAAATGTCTTCAACATCTGTGCCCT
>NW_027964835.1:0-209 GCF_054177405.1 Leptonychotes weddellii
TTTTTGCCTACTGTGAACACTGCTGCTATGACTATTTATGTACATTTTTGTTTGTATCAGTGTTTTCAACTTTGGGGGTATATATCTAGGAGTATAATTGTTGAACCATATGGTAATTCTACTTTGATCTATTTGAGTAAATGCCAAAATACTTTCTACGTAGACTGCCCCATTTTTCACAAACAAGGTTTAAGGGTTTCAGTTTCTCA
>NW_027964836.1:0-209 GCF_054177405.1 Leptonychotes weddellii
CCATCCTCCCAGCTCCAGGCTCAGGATTCTGATCCAGCCTCACCTTTCCCCGGCAGCCTAGACCTCATATGCTCTTATGGAACTCTGTGTTTCCTGCTCCCCTGCCCCCACGCTTTATATAAGACAGCTCAGCAAACACTGGGGGACCCCACTCGAACTCGCTGTTGTTCTCCTTGAGGCTGGAGCCTGTCTTTGAGTGTGCGTGCATG
>NW_027964837.1:0-209 GCF_054177405.1 Leptonychotes weddellii
GAATGAGTGGTTTTTGTCAGTTTCTCCATCCGGTACACCCCTAAAGTTGTGAATGTATTTTCTGAGTATCAACCTGAACCATGATTTTGAACGATGCATATAAAATAATCTTAATATTCTCTGTCTTATGAGAATCTATATCCAAATGGAGAGGCATGTTAAACCACATATACCAAACCATAAAAATGAGAATCAAGTGAAAAATTATG
>NW_027964838.1:0-209 GCF_054177405.1 Leptonychotes weddellii
ACTGAAAACGAAACATGCACATAAGATTCTGCCAAATTGTACCAGTCTACTAAAATAAGCTGCCCTGTTATACTGCAAACATAGTTTATGGCCATGCAATATGACAGGTGTAAGAATTGGGGCTCAGCATTTGCAATGACGTGGATGGAACTGGAGGGTATTATGTTGAGTGAAATAAGTCAAACAGAGAAAGACATGTCTCATATGAT
>NW_027964839.1:0-209 GCF_054177405.1 Leptonychotes weddellii
ATTCCCCACAGACCCTCCTTGCTCTTCAGACCCCACCTTCTCCCATCTCTCCCACTCCAGCTGGTCTGCCCCTCCCAGTATATGCAGCCTCATGCCCATGACTGACCTTTCTGGCCTGGCCTCAGCTCCTGGGCTCCTGTGACCTGCTCTCATGAGCAGCCCCATTGGGCTCCAGGCCCTGCTGACTCCCTGCCCCCAGCCACAACATT
>NW_027964840.1:0-1156 GCF_054177405.1 Leptonychotes weddellii
TTGATGAACAACTTCTGACTATATTAAAAATCGCTGAAATGTGTACTTTAAGAGGATGAACTTTATGGTATTTGAATTATAGCTCAATGAAAGTGTTATTAAAAATATATATGCAGAATGTTCAAAGTAATACCTGGACTGTGTGTGGATTCCAGGGAGAAAGAATGGCTCCTGAGTTCTCTCTTGTGGGCAAAATAGATTGCTGTTACCCATGGAATGCAAGGTGAGCCTCATCTTCTCTACCTGTGTCCCAGGACCTAATATCTGGTGATTGACCTACTTTAATCACTCACTCGCTGTTTTATGTTTTGGGGTCAGTGCCATAAGTCAAAGGTCAAGAGTGTGGGTCCTGTGTGGTCTCACTTACTGTTACAGAGTTGCAGACCCATGAGGTCCTTAAACAAGACTGTGGTTTTGAGTTAATGACACTTATTATGTTTATATCAATTGTTTATTTTTCTCTACCTTAGAACTAATAGCTAGATGAGCAAGTAAGAGCATTAATAGGTAGATGAGCAAACCAATTTATTCAACATAAATGCAATATTTACTGAATGATTACATCATGGTTGATGAGGGATTCATTGGTGAATGAGACATGACACCTGGTATCATAAATGTCAGTGAAGGATGTATCTAAGTAAGAGGGCCATTACATTAGAGTGGGCATGTACTCTATATGGAGAAGAAAGTACAATGTGTTTGGTGGATTGATTGCATTAGTGGGCACCATACAGAGCACCCTGTGTCCATATCCTTTTCCCTATAATATTGCAGTGCCTTTCTACTCTTTATCAGGACTGGTCTTATGACTTACTTTCACCAACAGAATGTGCTAGAAGTAATGGTGTACCAGTTCTGAGTTTAGACTTCATGAGGCCTGAACACTCATTCTTATTCTCCAGATCCTGCCTCTGACATGTGAAAAAGCCATTGCTAGCCTGCTGGGGGGTAAGAAATCATATAGGACAGAGCCAAGTCAGCCCAGTCATTCCAGCCACAGTCCCAGACATGTGAAAGAGCCCAGCTCGGATCAGCCACCAGTCAAGTCATGGCTGAATGCAGATGTACACATGAGCCCAGCTGAGATCGTGTCAGCCCAGCCCAGATCTGCAGAAACATCCACCTTCCCCTAGACTCACAAAGAATAGAAAAT
>NW_027964841.1:0-209 GCF_054177405.1 Leptonychotes weddellii
GGGCTCACACGGTTACACACGGTCCACAGACACACACAGACTCACAGTTACACACGGTCCACAGACACACACGGGCTCACACGGTTACACACGGTCCACAGACACACACAGTCTCACACGGTTACACACAGACACACTGTGCACACAGAGGCAGAAGCAACAAAGGTGTATTCTTGCCCTCACTCCACGTCTGGGATGGGTCTGCAGGA
>NW_027964842.1:0-209 GCF_054177405.1 Leptonychotes weddellii
GGGCCCCTACTGTGGAGAAAAAACATCACAAAACAAACAGAACACACCCTCTCACACCCATGGGACATGTGGTAAGGCTGAGAAGAAATGCTGGAGCATGATCTATGGCTCCTGCAGTATAAAGAGAAGGCTCAGAGCTCACAGGGGCTCAGTAGGAACCCATTCTGCTGCCTTTGGAGGAGCTGCTTCTGTGAGCATGAGATAGGTAT
>NW_027964843.1:0-209 GCF_054177405.1 Leptonychotes weddellii
AAATCTAAAGGAATAATCCCAACAAGGAATAAGCCAGTTCTTTTTGTTTGTTTGTTTTGGGAAAAGCTGTGTTTTTTTTTTTTATTCTTATGTTAATCTCCATACATTACATCATCAGTTTTAGATGTAGTGTTCCATGATTCATTGTTTGTGCATAACACCCAGTGCTCCATGCAGAACGTGCCCTCCTCAATACCCATCACCAGGCT
>NW_027964844.1:0-209 GCF_054177405.1 Leptonychotes weddellii
GTTTTTTTTCATTGGAGACACACCTGCTTAATGTTGTTCCACCTAGCATTTTCCTAATATATTTGATCCAGAATCCTTGCTTCACTCTGGTAACATCTATTAACATCCTGGGCATGAATTGATTGAATTATACCTTGAAAACCATCATTGTTCAACAAACCAAGAAAGTTCAATATACAGATATGTGGGGGGAGGGAGGGAGGAGGGCT
>NW_027964845.1:0-209 GCF_054177405.1 Leptonychotes weddellii
CATCATTTCTTCTTGTTTTTCTCTTCTACCAAAAATCTTTTATATTTTTGAAGAAAACAGATAATAATCAATGAATGTGTGGGTCATTGGAGCTTGATTTGAACAACTGAGAAAGACATTTGTGACTTGGGGAAATGGGAATATGGTGGCATGTTAAAGGTGGGCTAAAATTATGATTCAGGAAATGTTCTTAGAGATTCCTGGTGAAA
>NW_027964846.1:0-209 GCF_054177405.1 Leptonychotes weddellii
CCAAGATGGCTCACCATTATATCTGAGTCTTACACAGGGACTGGGAAAAAGAAAGGGGAGGAAACACACCCTATAAAGGCAGGCCCTAGAAATACATTTATATTCCATTGGATAGAACTCAGTCATATGGCCACAGCTAGTGACAAGAGGGGCTGGGAAATGTAGTTTTCTTCTCAGCATCCATGTGTTGAAACCCAGGCATTCTAGCC
>NW_027964847.1:0-209 GCF_054177405.1 Leptonychotes weddellii
GGTGGGTATGGAGGCGGGCACGTTCTGCATGGAGCACTGGGTGTTGTGCACGAACAATGAATCATGGAACACTTCATCTAGAACTAATGATGTAATGTACGGGGATTAACATAAGAAAAAAAAATATCTTAACAATTGAGAGGTATAATTGTGAATGTATAACTGTATAGATATTTAGCTTATTTCAAAATGATTACCTACAACCTGTT
>NW_027964848.1:0-209 GCF_054177405.1 Leptonychotes weddellii
AAAATTGATTAAAAAAAAAAAACCTTGGTTACACCAATCAAGGTAAAGAGAGAAAAGTAGTTGCTATTTTCAGAAATGAAAGAAGAGTTATCCTGACAGATCCTACTGATATTAAAACAATAATAAGAGGATAATATAAATAATTTATGCCAATTTGACAATTTAGATAAGATGGATACTTTTCTTTATTTTTTTTTTTTAAAGATTTT
>NW_027964849.1:0-209 GCF_054177405.1 Leptonychotes weddellii
GTGAGGACGTAGGGGTGCGCAGGGGCTCCATCGTGAGGACGTAGTAGGGGGTGCGCAGGGGCTCCATCGTGAGGACGTAGGGGGTGTACAGGGGCTCTGTAAGGAGGTAGGGGTGTGCACGGGGTCCATCAGGAGGTAGGAGGGTGTGTGTCTGACCGTCTGACCATGTAGCTGGGCTTTCTCCGACACCAGAGAAGGTGGTCTGGATG
>NW_027964850.1:0-1156 GCF_054177405.1 Leptonychotes weddellii
GGGTCGAGCCCTTTGGGCCCACGGGGTTAAGCTGCTTCGAGGGAGCTGGGAAGGGGTGATGGGCACGGGGGCGAGGTAGCCTGGCTGCTATCAGCACTCCTGATAGGCCATGGGGCGTTCAGTTGGGAGGGGTGGTGGAAACTGGGGGGAGACCCTATGTCAGAGGATAAACTCTGAGAGCAGGCTGGCCTCCTCCATGCCTGGGGTGGCTGCTCAAACTGGGGCCTCTGGCCCTCATGCCCCAGTCACCCCCCTCCCAGCACCCTCAGGAGAATGAGGGTCAGAGCCTTCAGGATCCTTGTCCCCACCTAGCTGGGAGGAAGATCCCTCTCAAAAGCACCGCTGCCTAGGCTGGCTTTCCATCAGCCCGGCCCCGAGGCCCCGGGGGCTGGCGAGCACCCGGGCAGGCACCCCACACTCAGTATTTCATGGGGGCTTGAACGCCTCTTCCTGGGGGCCTGCCCCACCTCCCTCACAGCCACAACAGGGGCAAGGGTAGGGCCCTGGCTGGGCCAACCCAGGATCAGGCAGGCAAGCCAGGGGCTGCCCCACAGGAACCACCGCTGAGAGTGGAGTCAGCACCTACCTTCTGGTGGGGGATCACCGGCAGAGGGGACTGGACCGGGGGCGCTGTTGTGGAGATGGGGATGGGGCGCTTCGACCTGGAAGAAACCAGAAAGGGGACCAAGTGAAGACAACTGGCACTAGGACCAGGAGCTCCTACCAGGGCAGGGCTGGTAACAGAAGAGCATCTGAGAGCCGGGCAGCCAGGTCACTGGGTAACAGCTTCAGGCCCACTGTCCACCCCATGGACTGGGTGACTCCAAGAAGGCACTGGGCCTGACCAGGATGAGGAAGTCATGGCCCTTGGGCACTTTGCACCCATGGGCCTCTGTTAGGTCCTTGGGAGGCTGTCTGGGGCAAAGAGGAAGCAGGGAAGACCCTGGCTTTCAGGCCCGACTGCCCACACACTGACAGCACCGTGACCACCCCCACCCCTGAACCTCATCTGTAAAGTGAGGCACAGATGTGCCAGATGTTTGATGGCTTGGCCCTGGCCCCCTGCTAGTCCAGAGGCCCTCCTTACTTTCCTGTGTAGTCTGTGGCACAGGCCGGGCCCACGTGACGGCTGCCAGACACCCTCTCCTGGGCCCTT
>NW_027964851.1:0-209 GCF_054177405.1 Leptonychotes weddellii
AAATAGTCTCTTTTTTTTTTTTTTAAAGATTTTATTTATTTATTTGAGAGAAAGAGAATGAGAGACAGAGAGCACGAGAGGGAAGAGGGCAGAGGGAGAAGCAGACCCCCCGCTGAGCAGGGAGCCCGATGTGGGACTCGATCCCGATGTGGGACTCGATCCCGGGACTCCAGGATCATGACCTGAGCTGAAGGCAGTCACTTAACCAA
>NW_027964852.1:0-209 GCF_054177405.1 Leptonychotes weddellii
TTTTTTTTTTAAGATTTTATTTATTTATTTGAGACAGAGAGAATGAGAGACAGAGAGCATGAGAGGGAGGAGGGTCAGAGGGAGAAGCAGACTCCCTGCCGAGCAGGGAGCCCGATGCGGGACTCGATCCCGGGACTCCAGGATCATGACCTGAGCCGAAGGCAGTCGCTTAACCAACTGAGCCACCCAGGCGCCCCCTAGAAAGCATT
>NW_027964853.1:0-209 GCF_054177405.1 Leptonychotes weddellii
GCCTCCCGGTGGGGGGCGCCTGCCCGGACCCGATGCCTCCCGAGGGGGAGACGCCTGCCCGGACCCGATGCCTCCCAGGGGGCAGGGGGAACAAAGACCTACATCAATGTTGAGGTGCTTCTTGCCTGGCCCTCGTGGGCCCTCCCGGCTTGCTGCTCTCTCTGCATTGACCACACTGGAGATCAGTCCTGTGCCCTCACGGCCCTCGG
>NW_027964854.1:0-209 GCF_054177405.1 Leptonychotes weddellii
AATTTTATATGGATTTAGCCTTACCACAATGGAAGCACGGTCCAGCCTGCTGTCCTTCCGGAATGAGGGGCCACGGAAGGCCCAGAGCTACTGCTGTGTGGCCCCTGCTTTGGTGGCACCGCAGACCAGTTTCCAGCCACAGCAGCTTTGAATAACCACTTTTAACAGTGGCTGTAAAGAGGCCTCCTGCCCATTCTTTTCAGGGCTCC
>NW_027964855.1:0-209 GCF_054177405.1 Leptonychotes weddellii
TGGGAGGGATGGGGTGGCTGGGTGATAGACATTGGTGAGGGTATGTGCTATGGTGAGCATTGTGAATTGTGTAAGACTGATGAATCACAGACCTGTACCTCTGAAACAAATAATACATTATATGTTTAAAAAAAAAGATAATAGGAAGGGAAAAATGAAGGGGGAAAATCGGAGGGGGAGATGAACCATGAGATACTATGGACTCTGAG
>NW_027964856.1:0-209 GCF_054177405.1 Leptonychotes weddellii
GTATTGAGGCGGGCACGTTCTGCATGGAGCACTGGGTGTTGTGCACGAACAATGAATCATGGAACACTTCATCTAGAACTAATGATGTAATGTATGGGGATTAACACAAGAATAAAAAAAAAAAAAAAGACTTCCCAGTTGTATGTTCTAACAGCCTAGTCCAATCCCCTGTCTAGTGTAGCTGAGCAAAGAGAAGTGGCCATTTGGCA
>NW_027964857.1:0-209 GCF_054177405.1 Leptonychotes weddellii
GAGTCCACTGTAGCATCAGGGCTAGGAGGCTATTCTGCCAAATGAATTCACTTGCATACATGATGCATGAGCTCACTGAGCTTAGACATCAGTGAGAGAGGGGGCCTTGACCAAGGACTTATGCTGGGATTTACTAAATGTCCGTTGAGGTCAAGGACAGACTAAGGCGGCAACACCTACAAGGGGCACCATCTGGAAGATCTTCATGA
>NW_027964858.1:0-209 GCF_054177405.1 Leptonychotes weddellii
CTCTTTACTATTGCTTACTCAGATATTCAGCAGTCTTACCTACCTTTAAGATTTCAATTACTATCAATGTAATCGAGAATTCTCAAGGCAATGGTTTCAGTCTAAACTATGCTCTCAACTTCTAGATCTATAAGTCCAACAATCTCTTGGACATCTCCACTTTTATTTCCTACAGACAACTAAAACTCAATAAGCACACGACTGAATTC
>NW_027964859.1:0-209 GCF_054177405.1 Leptonychotes weddellii
CCAGGTGCAGTCTCTGTCCCCATGGGCAGCTCAGCCCCCACCACCTCTGGGCCCCACTCTGTGTGGGAGGCGGGTCAGTACATTGAATCTGGGACCCCAGCCACAGTGCGGCTCCCACGGAGCACATGGCCCATGGGGGATGTGAGACACAAACCCCCTGCGCTCTCAGGGCTGGGCTGTCACTCCCTCAGTCAGCCCACTGACACCTC
>NW_027964860.1:0-209 GCF_054177405.1 Leptonychotes weddellii
GGTGGGTATTGAGGAGGGCACGTTCTGCATGGAGCACTGGGTGTTATGCACAAACAATGAATCATGGAACACTTCATCTAAAACTAATGATGTAATGTATGGGGATTAACATAAGAATAAAAAAATAAATAAATAAAATAGCCAAAATAATTCAAAAAAAAAAAAAAAAAAGAACCGTATGATCCTCTCAATAGATGCACAAAAATCAT
>NW_027964861.1:0-1156 GCF_054177405.1 Leptonychotes weddellii
GTGGATGGCTCAGTCAGTTAAGCGGCTGACTCTTGGTTTCGGCCCAGGTCATGATCTCAGGGTCATGACACTGAGCCCCTCATGGGGCTCTGCACTCAGCACGGAGTCTGCTTAAGATTCTCTCTCCCTCCCCTTCTGCTTCTCCCCTCACTCACTCTCTCTCTCAAATAAATAAATTAATTAATTAATTAAAATTTCAAGGTCACAGTAGAGTATCCAACGAAGCTCAGGTCCCTTCTGAGCTCACAGCCTTGTGGGCACAGGCTGCAGCTTGAAGCTGGCTGTGCATGGGAGCTTGTGAGCAATGCAGGTTGTCAGCTCCCCCACCCTCCAGCTTACTCAAAATCTGCATCTACACGAGATCCCCCGGTGGTTTGTGGGTGTATTAAAGTTTGAGAAGCTCTGGTGTAGTCCAGACCACTGAAGATTCTGTCTCCCTAGCTTGATGCTGACTCTCCTCCCTGGCTGGGTTAAGTGGAAATGTTTTCTCTGATCCGTCATCCCTCCTACGGGTCTGTGTACAGCTCCACCAGGATGTTAGCAACCCAGCTCCACCAGGATGTTAGCAACCCATGGCCTGCTGGCTTTTCTGAAAACCTATTTATGAGGCTTTACTAAAATTTCAAGTTTCATCTGCCTTCCATCCTTTGTATATTCCTGAATCCCAAGGAAGAAACTGCAAAAACAGATCATAGGGGTTGGGCCAGAGGCAGAGGCCCCCAAAAGATGAAAGTCTTGTTAACTTACACATCAATATGTAAGGGAGGTATCCTAATTATTAAGAATTCAAAAGTGAGAGTCTTGTTTTCCTCCACCTTTGTTATTTAATTCCATTATTTCCTTGCTTTTGCTAGTTTTGAATTTACCCAGAGTGCAAATTCTCTACTTCGGTTTGAGATTTTTCATAATCAAAAGATAGAGGGTTTTGATTTGTATTTCTCTGCTGCTGAGTAATGTGGAGCATTTTTTCATGTGTCTGTTGGCCATTTGGATGTCCTCTTTGGAAAAATGTCTGTTCATGTCTTCTGCCCATTTCTTGACTGGATTATTTGTTTTTTGGGTGTGGAGTTTGATAAGTTCTTTATAGATTTTGAATACTAGCCCTTTATCTGATAAGACATTTACAAATGTCTTCTCCCATTCTGTAGGTTGTCTT
>NW_027964862.1:0-209 GCF_054177405.1 Leptonychotes weddellii
TGTCTCTCAGTTATCACCTCAACCCTGTCTCTACACCTCTAGCCTATTCCCCCATCATTTTGAAGCCAGTTGCAGACCTTATGTCATTCCATTTGTCAATATTTCAGGATGTACCTTTAAAAGAGTAAGGATTCATTCTTAAAATTTTTTTATTGTTATGTTAATCCCCATACATTACATCATTAGTTTTAGATGTAGTATTCCATGAT
>NW_027964863.1:0-209 GCF_054177405.1 Leptonychotes weddellii
TTAAGCAAGAAAAAGAAATCCAAATTGGAAAGGAAGATGTAAAATTGCCTGTTTGCAGATGACAAGATCTTTTATATATAGAAGCCCTAAAGATTCTACCAAAAAACTGTTAGAACTAATAAATAAATTCAGTAAAGGTGCAGAATACAAAATTAATACACACACAAAATTAACACACAAAAATCATTTGCATTTTTTTTTAACTTATT
>NW_027964864.1:0-209 GCF_054177405.1 Leptonychotes weddellii
AGTCCTGGCCCTGCCAGTTAACTCCATGTGTGACCTGGGGCAAGTCAGTCTTGGCCTCGTGAAGACTCATAGATTATAAGACAAATAACTTGATGTAATTTCAGACTCTCCTCTGGAGGCAGCAGGCGAGACTCTAGTAAAAATTGACAGAATCGCTTTAAAGAAAGGAAAAGATTCAGCAAACCAAGACCAGATACCCGGGTCCCAGA
>NW_027964865.1:0-209 GCF_054177405.1 Leptonychotes weddellii
AAAGGATACAAAAATACCGATTTGAAGGAACACATGCATCCTGGTGTTTATAGCAGCATTATTAACAATAGTCAAATTATGGAAAGAGCCCAGATGTCCATCAACAGATGAATGGATAAAGAACATGTGGCAGATAGATAGACAGATAGTATGGAATATTACTCAGCCATCAAAAAGAATGAGATCTTCCCCTTTGTAACGATGTGGAT
>NW_027964866.1:0-209 GCF_054177405.1 Leptonychotes weddellii
TTTCCTGACTTGTTAATTTTAGCCATTCTGACTGGTGTGAGGTGGTATCTCATTGAGGTTTTGATTTGGATTTCCCTGATGCCAAGCGATGTTGAGCACTTTTTCATGTGTCTGTTGGCCATTTGGATGTCTTCTTTGGAAAAATGTCTGTTCATGTCTTCTGCCCATTTCTTGATTGGATTCTTTGTTCTTTGGGTGTTGAGTTTGAT
>NW_027964867.1:0-209 GCF_054177405.1 Leptonychotes weddellii
TCCTTTCTTTTTTTTTTTTTTTTTTAAAGATTTTATTTATTTATTTATTAGAGAGCGAGTGAGAGAGAAACAGCATGAGAGAGGAGAGGGTCAGAGGGAGAAGCAGGCTCTCTGCTGAGCTGGGAGCCCGATGTGGGACTCGATCCCAGGACCCTGGGATCATGACCTGAGCCGAAGGCAGTCGCTTAACCAACTGAGCTACCCAGGCG
>NW_027964868.1:0-209 GCF_054177405.1 Leptonychotes weddellii
GAGACGATGGACTCTGAAAAACAAACTGAGGGTTCTAGAGGGGAGGGGGTTGGGAGGATGGGTTAGCCTGGTGGTGGGTATTGAGGAGGGCACGTTCTGCATGGAGCACTGGGTGTTATGCACAAACAATGAATCATGGAACACTTCATCTAAAACTAATGATGTAATGTATGGGGATTAACATAAGAATAAAAAAAAAAAAAAAAAAA
>NW_027964869.1:0-209 GCF_054177405.1 Leptonychotes weddellii
TGATTTCAGGGTCGTGAGATCAAGCCCCCAGTCAACTTGCTCTTCCTCTCCCTCTGCTCCCCCATCCCTCTCTTAAAAACAAACAAACAAACAAACGTACTGTACAAAAGGTAACAAAAGCAAACAAAAATGGAGAAATAAAGATAGCAGGTTTCAATTTACTGATCCCCTATATTAGTAAACTAAACATCAATAAAAAGAGGAATACA
>NW_027964870.1:0-209 GCF_054177405.1 Leptonychotes weddellii
TCTTAATTACTATCTCCACATTACCACTATCCTCTCCATATTCTCATTTCACGATTTTGGGGATTAAGCCTCCACACACTGGAAATCTCTCGCAACCATGGCCAAGTCATCAGCACTGTAATGATGTGATTCAAATGGGGGGGACTTATGCTGTCATTTCTTCCCAAATTTTTAGCTAATCTTTGAATCACATTGACTTCGGCATGAAG
>NW_027964871.1:0-209 GCF_054177405.1 Leptonychotes weddellii
ACCAGGCACACTGCCCCGGGTGGGGGAGGTCAGGGATGCCAGATCCCATAGGCCCAGGCCTGACACTCACTGCCTGTCCCCTCCCTGGTGGCCCCTGACCTACTCCTTCTGGCCTGAAATAGGGACAGTTAGGAGGCCAAGAAGCCAGACGGACCCTCAGGTTAAGCACACTAGCCTTGCCTGGCCGGTCTGCTCTGCCTTCCCCACTC
>NW_027964872.1:0-1156 GCF_054177405.1 Leptonychotes weddellii
GTTAAACCCTTCCAGTAATTTCCCCCTACGGTGTTCTCAAGGTCACTTTGCAATTGGGGGCGGTGGGCGGCAGTGGGGTGACGGGGCAGGTGTCCACCCCTTCCCCGGAGGCTGTCACCACGCCTGCCTTCCGTTTCCGGCATCCTCCAGGACTCTGGGGTGCTCAGATATTAAACAGCCCATTTGGGGCCATTTATATATAAATATATATAAAACCAAAACAGGCGGGAGGGCGGGGGCGGCTGGCCGCGTCTGTGCTGTGGGAATTCAGCTCCGACTTGTCAGAATTCATTTCTGCCCGGACACGGGCAGCCTTCGGATCCAAGCGGCCCCCCATCACTCCGGCTGAGCCAGGGTTTCTCTGCGTGTCCCAGACGTGAAAGGTCAGCGCTTCGTGCGCCGGGCAGAGACTCTCATTAATGCAACCAGATTCTTGGGGAAAAAAGTGGGGTGAAGGGGAATCAGCAAGTCAGAGAGAGAGAGAGAGACGGAGAGACAGAGAGGATTACTGGGAAGGTCAGTGACACCATCAATTTGCCCGCCTGGTTCACCTGGCATTTTGGCGAGCGCGGAGACCAACATCTGAAACCCATCACCAGAGCCCTATTAGGATTCTCTCTCTGTCTCTCTCTCTCTCCTCCCCACCCAAGTCGTATCGAAACGGGGGATCATAATGAGGCATTCATCCCGATGCATTTTGTAGGTTTAGACAATTTGCAGGCTCTTTCCGAGAGACCACGGAGGTGGGGACGAGCAGAACATGGATTCTCGGAGCGAGCCCCTGACTCTCCCGTCCTACGGCGGCCGCACAACTGAAACCCGATTGCTGTTCCCCCCTCTTCCCGCGCTGGAAGGAAATGCAACTCATCAGTTCCCATCAGGCTGCTGGTATGATTCCTGCCACGGCCCATCACCATGTCCTATAGTTGACGAACCCGCGTCAGCCCCACTTAGCAGTGAGAATGTCAGCTTGTCACAGGTTTTTAAGGCTGGGACTTGGAGACAAGGCACACCGATTTCTCCGCGAGCCAGAGGGCGGAATGCACCCCCCGCCTCCACCCCCAAAATGTCCTCACGCCACAGAGGAACTTAATGCAATGCCACACTTTTTGCCACTGGAAAAATGGGGAGGAAAAGAAATTTTTTTTTTTTAAGA
>NW_027964873.1:0-209 GCF_054177405.1 Leptonychotes weddellii
TGTCCCTTTGCAGTAAAAACTGGCAAATTCCTTTGGTGACTGCAATGGATGAGTTCATTTTTGGAAAATACACTTTCTAAGTGAAATGTACCCTAGGAAATACGCTAGCTGCTGAGCTAAGTTGTTGCCAAACCAGTGGCAAGAGCTGTAGCTAGGCAGCATAAGTGACCCCCTAGAAAAAGGTGGTTTCTTGCTTCTCACAGTGGGGC
>NW_027964874.1:0-209 GCF_054177405.1 Leptonychotes weddellii
TCTGAAAAAGCAAAGCTCAGAGAAGACAAGAGGATTGCTAGGAAAGAGAAAAGTGAGTAAGTCCATGATTTAAGGGATAGAATTTGAACCATCTTCACTGAGAAAAAAGATACACCTTTTAAAAAGATTTCAACTTTATAATATTTTAATTTTCAAAACTCAAAGCAGTACAACGTGTCTCTGGATGAAATAGGAATCTTGTCACTTCC
>NW_027964875.1:0-209 GCF_054177405.1 Leptonychotes weddellii
AAGTGTGTGGCCATGGTCCTTTGCTTGGCAGAGAAAGTTTGCTGGGTGCCACAAGTCAAAGTTGATGAACAAGAAGGCCCCCACTGAGGTGACAACAAAACTCGCCAGATGTTGCTGATGTCACTAAGCCACCATTTCCTGACATGTTTTGTTCCCGGGAGCTTTTGTAGAGCAGTGCAAATAAGGTGGAGAAAAACTGTCTTGGACCC
>NW_027964876.1:0-209 GCF_054177405.1 Leptonychotes weddellii
AAAAAAAGAAACATTGGCTATTAAAGATGACATCCATATTGCCAAGCTAAAAAACATCAGCTGTATAACAGTCTGATGATTAAACATTTTATTTGAGCAGAAAAAAATGAAATGTATACTGTGATACAGTACAAATATTTTTTACCTGATGTTTATATTAAAGCTGTGCACATTTTTTTTAGTTCCTAGGGGCACTAAAATTTAAAGTA
>NW_027964877.1:0-209 GCF_054177405.1 Leptonychotes weddellii
TAGACTCTATGGTCTATGAGGGATGTTTTTTCTCTTTCTGGTATCTCAGGAACAATCAAAACACCTATGGGGGGGCGGAGCAAGATGGCGGAGGAGTAGGAGACCTGGATTTCGTCTCCTCTCAGGAATTCAGCTGGATAGGGATCAAACCATTCTGAACACCTACAAACTCAACAGGAGATCGAAGAAAGGAATAGCACCAACTCTCT
>NW_027964878.1:0-209 GCF_054177405.1 Leptonychotes weddellii
GAGGCCAGCAACCCTAAGGTCCCAAGAAAACAGGTGCATCTTGCTTGGGTTCTGGTCAATAATTTGGACTCTATACATTCCCTCAAACACCCATCAACAGAATGACTAGGAGGAGGAGCCCCCAAAATAGAAAAGACTCAGAGATTATGACTTATGCTGCAGATTTACAAATGGATGCAGATATAACCAAGATGTTGGAGATGGAATTC
>NW_027964879.1:0-209 GCF_054177405.1 Leptonychotes weddellii
GAATGAATGATTTTTGTCAGTTTCTCCATCCGGTACACCCCTAAAGTTGTGAATGTATTTTCTGAGTATCAACCTGAACCATGATTTTGAACGATGCATATAAAATAATCTTAATATTCTCTGTCTTATGAGAATCTATATCCAAATGGAGAGGCATGTTAAACCACATATACCAAACCATAAAAATGAGAATCAAGTGGAAAATTATG
>NW_027964880.1:0-209 GCF_054177405.1 Leptonychotes weddellii
GCAGAAGACACTTTCAGATATAACCCATTGTTACATGTGTGTAGTTTATTCAACACTACTATGTATATAGTGGACAAACTTAAGTCCTTATTTGAAACATCTAGCCTTTCTAGATGTTTAGAAGTGCACAAAGTATGTTAAAAGTAGAGGTAGTAAAATAACACATTTTGTAGATAATCCTTTTGTTAAAATTCATATGAAATATTGTC
>NW_027964881.1:0-209 GCF_054177405.1 Leptonychotes weddellii
GTGTGGTACAATGTCCTACTGCATTCCTGACTGATGCTCTGGTTTTGGTGATGTGAACCAAATGCTGTGCTCCCTCAGGCTAGATTTTGGGCACAGTCATTGCTCAAGGCAACATTAGGATTATGGTTACTGTATGGGAGCTCGAACACGTCAATCTCGTGGCAGTGTGGAGACTGCCTCAGTCGAGGGCGAGTTTAGGAGGAAGTGCA
>NW_027964882.1:0-209 GCF_054177405.1 Leptonychotes weddellii
GGCCCAGGGATATTTGCCTTGAGGGGATATGTTTGCTGCCTCAGATTTCTGATGGGCTGTCATGTGGAATCGGAATCTGCCAAGTCCTGGCACAGCCCGAGGGGCAACAGATGGAAACCCCATGGAGATAGAGTTCAACCCATGTAAATTACAGTTGGACATGCCAAGTGGATTCTTGCAGGAGGTAGTAAGTTCCCTGTGATCAAAGA
>NW_027964883.1:0-1156 GCF_054177405.1 Leptonychotes weddellii
AGCAAGACTGACAAGGAAAAAAGAGAAAAGAAACAAATTTCTAACATCAGCAATGAAATAGGGGATATCACTACAGAGCCTATAGATATCAAAGGATAATAAGGGAATACTACAAACAACTCTACACACATACATTTTAGACCTTATGTGACATGAAATAAACCCTCAAAAAACACAAACTACCACAATTTACCAAATACAAAAGAGACAATTCAGATAACCCTATACCTGTTAAAGAAAATAAATTAATAATTTAAAAACTCTTCCTCCCCCAAATCTCCAGGCTGGGTAGTTTCACTGGGGAATTCTACGAAGCTTTTAAAGAAGAATGAACCAATAATTCTTCACAATCTCTTCCATAAAATAGAAGAGGAGGGAACAATTTCCAAGTGATTTTATGAAGCTATAGTATTCCCCTAATACAAAAACTAGACAAAGACAGTACAAAATCAAAACAAAAAAGAGAAAGGATGTAATAATATCCTTCACTAGTATAGAGTCAAAAATCCTCAACAAAGTGTTGGCAAATAGAATTCAGCAATGTGTAAATAGAATTATACAACATTACCAAGTGGGGTTTATTCCAGGGATGTACAGTTGGTTTGAAAGTTGAAAATAAATCAATATAATCCACCATATTAATAGGCTAAAAAAGAAAAACCATATGATCAAATCAATCAGTGAAGGAAAAGCTTTTGATAAAATTCAACATACATTTATGATTAAAACTCTCAGAAAAAGAAGAATAGAAGGAAACTTCCTTAACTTGATAAAGAGCATATACAAAAAACCTACGGCTAACATTATGCTTAAATGGTGACAGATCAAGTTCCCTAGAAGACCAAAAATAAGGCAATCTTCTATATAGCATTTAGGAGGGAACTGCCACTGGTGATTTCCTATCAAAGAAGTATAATCCCAAACAGGAACTTGTTTCATGTGATCATTGATCCAGATTCTTCCAGAGAACCACAAATGGCTCTTGAAAACCCTTGGAACTACTTGGAGCTATCTGTATACCTAACAAATGTTTTCATTACTTTGTATTATATGTCTAGATTTTTATTTCAGTTAAAGCTGACTAATGGATAAGTAATTCTATACTGAAAAGTTTACACTCTGTCCTTGGCTAATAAATATATTATCAATGAAAAAA
>NW_027964884.1:0-209 GCF_054177405.1 Leptonychotes weddellii
GCTCTGGGCTTGTCCTAAATGACCTTTATTATGGTACAGTATATTCCTTCTATACTCACTTTGTTCAGAGTTTTTATCATAAATGGATGTTGAATTTGGTCAAAAGCTGTTTCTGCATTTATTGAAGTGATCATATTTTTATTCATTTTGTTAGTGTAGTTTATCATGTTTATTTGCAGATATTGAACGCTCTATACACCGACTTGATC
>NW_027964885.1:0-209 GCF_054177405.1 Leptonychotes weddellii
ATACCCAGTGGTGCAATTGCTGGATCATAGGGTAGCTCTATTTTCAACTTTTTGAGGAACCTCCATACAGTTTTCCAGAGTGGCTGCACCAGCTTGCATTCCCACCAACAGTGTAGGAGGGTTCCCCTTTCTCCGCATCCTAGTTTTAGGTTCACAGCAAAGTTGAGCAGAAAGTACATAGTTCCTATCTACTCCCTGCCTCCCCAACA
>NW_027964886.1:0-209 GCF_054177405.1 Leptonychotes weddellii
ACCCCCCAATATTACAGCAACCCTCAGTTTGTTTCCTGAGATTAAGAATTCCTCATATCCTTGAGATCATATGATACATGTCTTTCTCTGATTGACTTATTTCGCTCAGCATAATACCCTCCAGTTCCATCCACGTCGTTGCAAACTGCAAGATTTCATTCCTTTTGATGGCTGCATAATATTCCATTGTATATATATACCACATCTTC
>NW_027964887.1:0-209 GCF_054177405.1 Leptonychotes weddellii
CCTCCCGAATATCGCCTCGGATTCACTTCTCCGCACGTCCTACCTTCCAGAAAGTGGTCGCTTTTCTGTTCAGAGAGTTGTTGCTATTCCTTTCTTCGATCTCCCGTTGAGTCTGTAGGTGTTCAGAATGGTTTGATCCCTATCCAGCTGAATTCCTGAGAGGAGACGAAATCCAGGTCTCCTACTCCTCCGCCATCTTGCTCCGCCCC
>NW_027964888.1:0-209 GCF_054177405.1 Leptonychotes weddellii
AAACATTTTAAAAAGGATTAATGGGGTTAACCTTCTCATGGATGCATTTTTTTTTAATATTTTATTTATTTATTTGACAGAGAGAGACACAGCAAGAGAGGGAACACAGGCAGGGGGAGTGGGAGAGGGAGAAGCAGGCTTCCCGCTGAGCAGGGAGCCCTATGCGGGGCTCCATCCCAGGATCCTGGGATCATGACCCGAGCCGAAGG
>NW_027964889.1:0-209 GCF_054177405.1 Leptonychotes weddellii
GGTTAACTTATCCGTGTTTTCAAAAGAATGTGTGGAGCCTGCCCTCTCTGCTGGGTGCTGAGAGAGGGCCGCAAGTCTCGCCTTGTTGGTTTTATGCCCTCAACCCTAATACCCATGTTTCCAGAAGTTCAGGCTTGAACATTTTTTCTGTGCCCACATTCTTTTCATGCCTGTCCTGCTCTAAGTGGGTTTATAGTATATAGTTCTCT
>NW_027964890.1:0-209 GCF_054177405.1 Leptonychotes weddellii
CATAATCATGTAAAGAATCTACTAAGACTTAGGCCTTAGAATCTTGAAATGATGAAACTTAATGACTTTTTTTAATGGATTCTGGCAATCTAGCATCCAGTTTCCTGCCTATTAGAACCCCAAGCTCCCATTTCTGGAAAAATTCCTCATTATGAACTACGTTGGTGAGAGGGCAATTCTCAGAGCTTGCCTCTCACTACGGAAGATAA
>NW_027964891.1:0-209 GCF_054177405.1 Leptonychotes weddellii
ACATCCTCACTCCTACACCTTTACTTATCCCTTGTACCTGGAGTGACCTCTCCATCCTCTTAGATGATTAATTCATGTCTGTGTGCATAAAAGGAAGAAAGAACAAAGGAAGAAAGGAGTCATTTACTCCAAAATGTGAAGGTCAGCCCCACTGTTCCCTTTCCAAGATTTGTGGGGCCTGGGGGCATAATCCCATTGTACACACCTAA
>NW_027964892.1:0-209 GCF_054177405.1 Leptonychotes weddellii
AAGAATAAAGCCACTCGAGGGGGTAGAGAGTGACAGGGTCAGGGATGTTGGTTACACAGGGTCATTAATCATTGCACAGGTATTCACTGAGCACCAGCTCTGTGCCAGGCACCGTGTTAGGCACTAGGGACAAGTAGTGAGCAAACAGCTCTCCCAGCCTCTGTCCTCCTGAAGCTCACAGTCCAGTGGAGTTAGAAAGATGTGAATCA
>NW_027964893.1:0-209 GCF_054177405.1 Leptonychotes weddellii
AAAGAAATCTTGTCACTTGCAACAACATGGATAGAACTAGGGAGTATTATGGTAAGCAAAATAACTCAATCAGAGAAAGACAATTATCATAAGATCTCACTGATATATGGAATTTAAGAAACAAGGCAGATGATCATGGGGAAGAGAGGAAAAAATGAAACAAGATGAAACCAGAGAGGGAGACAAACCATAAGAGACTCTTAATCTTA
>NW_027964894.1:0-12387 GCF_054177405.1 Leptonychotes weddellii
TTATTGATCCCATGGCCCTATCCCTTGTCATGCCTAGTAACTTTTATTAAATGCTGGACATTTTTAATAAGAGCTATAGGGACTCCAAGAATATGTTATGCTTTGTAAGAGAAAATTCACCCTTTTCTCTAATAGATAGACTTGGAAGGGAGGGAGTGGATCACTTTAATTAGCAAATGAACTGAGATGAGGCTAGGTTTCAATTTTGATAAGACCCAAACCTGTAGTACCTCCCCTCCCCTCGGTACCCCCCGCAGTTCCTTAGGTGCTGCCCTCCATGTTGTTAAATGGAGAGCTCGGTATATCCAGCCAGGTCCCACCAGGCCTTGGTAGATCTCGTCTCCTTAGTATAGAATGTATGGCAAATTCTGCCATGCTTCTCATGGTTTTGGCTTAGATTTTTTTTTTTTTTTTTTTTTTTTGCCACTTGCCCCACTGAACTTCAGAACTCAACAAATATCTCAAAGAAAGAAACTGACTTTATGTTTAAGTTCCCTTAATTTTCAATGTTGTCACTCCAGCCCTGTGCAACCCAAACGCTTGACTAATTTCTCTATACATAGCAGCCGACTTGTCCCAGGGCCAAACCTGGATTAGCAGCCTTTTGCCTAATGACCCCAAGGAAAAAGTGGAGGGAATTGTCAGCTCACCTCAGAGGTGCTATCCTCTTGTATCTCTGGTCTTATAGGCCTCGGCTGCTGTCTAATGCCTTTGAGTGAACACTTTAGGTATTTTATTTTATTTTTTAAATTTTTAAAGTAATCTCTATATCCAACATGGGGCTCAAACCTTGATCTCGAACAATCCTAAGATCAAGAGTCACATACTCCACTGACTAAGACAGCCAGGCACCCCTACTTTTGGCATTTTATTTCAAATTTACCCCAGCTGGACTGTCAGTCATCCACAGCTGCCCAATCCTGTGTGGAAGTTGAACAGGTTTCTCAAATTTTGCTTTACGGTTGTAAAATGTTAGGTACAGAGAAATTTAGAAAATTATATGTTCTAGTGAATTAAAGTAATGCTTAAAAAATTCTTTATCTCTAGTAATGCATCTGCCTTAAAGTCTACATTGGCTGATGTGTTTTCCTTTATTCTGCTTATAATCTGTTACATTTTGTTATTGCTTTTATTTCCATCCAGATTAACTCAAAATTTGGAAGATATAGTCCTTTTATATTTGTGTTTTTCTGATACATTTGACTTAAAATGATCCTCATTCTGTTTTTTTCCACCTATTTTATGCTCCTTTTTAAACTTCATTCCTGATTTCTTTTTCATTGGTTTTTTAAAGTACCATCTCCTTTATACTTTTACTATCATTCAATAGTTACCCTAGAGATTAAAACATATATTCTTGACTCATTTTCATCTAACATAAATTAATATTTTTATAAATTCCCATTAATGAAAGCACCTGAGAACACATTTTCATTTATATCCTCTCATCTTTTGTGCTTTTTATTGTCAGACATTTTAATTTACATATATTTTGTACCCTATGAGGTATTGTTTTCCTTTTGTGAATTCAGTAATTATTAGATTTACTCTACTTTTTTCCTCTCCATCTCTCTTTATTGTTCCTATATTTCTATGCTTCATCTGTGATTATTTTGCCTCTGTCCAAAGATTTCCCACTTAAGAAGTTTTCATTGGAGGTCTTTGCTGATGAATTCTCACAATTTGCCTGAAAATATTTTTATATTACCTTAATTCTTGAAGGAACTTTTTGCTGGATATAGACCTCTAATTAACAGTGATTTTACTTTTTTCATTTTAGAGATTGGCTTCTAGCTTTCATTTTTTTTTTCTCTTGAGAAGGCAGCTCCCAGTCTTATTATTCTTTGAAAGCAATGTGCTTTTGCATATGGCTGTGTTTAAGAGATCTTTCTCCCTCCCTGACTTTCTAGTTTTAGCAATTTTACTACAACAATTCTAGGAGTGGTTTTCTTTATATTTATCCTAGTATATATTCAGTAACTATGACATCTTTAGTGACTATGTTCTCCTCCCAGATTCAGAAGTCTTTAGCATGCTGTGGCTGTGAGAAAGGATTTGATCTATTTTTACCAAAAGAGGTGTTTCATTCTGTAGTCAGAGAAATAAACAGAATCCTCAGTGTCAAGAACCCTGAATGCCTTGACAATTCCTTTGAAAACCGTTACACATCGATAGGATGGAGCAGTTCTTCTGCTCTGAGAGTAGGTGACAACGTTTTATCGTTTGGTCCTCAAATGGTAGGTACATGATACAGGGAGTGAAAACAAAGGTTGTTCTAATGCAGGATACTTTTCTGGACCACAGTGATCTCTAAATTGGCTTATCCTTCAGCAGCAACAGCTCATACTAAAAGGCATTTTGGAAATTTAAATAGCCATTAAAGTAGACTTTTAATTTTATTGATTTCATATTTTGGCATGCTATGATTTAGTAGAGCCCAAATAAGATTCTGATGTCTGAACTCTACTTCAGGCCCACATGGAGGGAAATTCAAAGGTGCACAATCCATGCAATCAGTCAAAAATAATGAAAAGCAATTAAAGTCTTTTTTGGGGCCTCCATTTAAGAATGTCAAGGCAATGACAGGTTCTTCTTAATGCATTACAGAACATCTTTAGAGTTCTCTGTGCTTTTCTACTCTTGCTGCCCACCAAAGTGATGGCAGCCACTCCATTCTTAGGTCTCTGTCTCACTCAGTCTTATTTCCCAAACAATATTCTCACAAAATCACATGTGTGTTTCTTTTTCCTTCCAGACCTTTTTTCCTGCCACCTTTGTTCTGCTCCAACCTATGTAACCCCTGACTGACTCTTTAGTTCTAACAAAGACCAAATTTCCCTAAGAGGACAATTTAGAAATTTATTCTCTAAGGGAACTCTCTATAATAGCAAGGGAGGTATATGATTAGGAACATTTTTGCTTAAGTAAGTTTGGTCTCCATTCCATTAATAAACAATAGTTGAAGCAATACAAATTAATATCATTGAGCTATAACACACATATGCCCTAAAGATTGAGGATGAACCACCTTAAGGGATAAGAATTTTTTCCAGTTTGTATATTAGTATATTTATTCTCTCTGATTCTACAAAGTTACCTGGCTGACATGGAATTTGGGTCCATTGGAATGATGTGACTCAGACAAGTCCTATAAACTCAAGCCATTGCTGGTTGAGATTATTTCATAGCCTACTGACAAGATGCTAGCAAATAGCCCTATTGAGGGAGTGACTACAGCTAGTCAGCTGTGGAAGCAGACATACGTAGGTGCGAGCCCTCAGTGCTTATTACTGTGTGATTTACATGAATTCTTTTCCCTGGTCTTTTGCTTCCTCACCCATACTATGTGGGTAATATCTCATTCACACTGGGGCATGCCAGGCACATAAAAAATACTCAACAAATCCTAGCTATTTATAATTTCCTTTCTCTATTTCTGTATACATTATTTTTTTTAAACATTGATTTATTTATTTTAGAGAGAAAGCATGAGCAGGAGGGGCAGACAGAGTGGGAGAGAGAATCTCAAGCAGACTCTGCACTGATCACGGAGCCCCACATGGGGCTCCATCCCAGGACCCTGAGATCATGACCTGAGCTGAAACCAAGAGTCAGATGCTTAACCAACTGCGTCACCCAGGCGTTCCTATTTCTGTATACATTCTTGATTTCAAAGTGCATATGGCTCAGTTGACATTGTGCTTTCTGTATCAAATAATCCTTACATGTTTTATATATAATTTATATATATATATAATCAGAACACCTGTGGGCATTTTTAAGGAGGGTCTTGGAACTGAATAAAACAAGTGGATACATGTCCTCATTACTCTGGCACTCACCTTGTGTAGATATAATGGACAAGATTCTTTATAAGAATCGAGACAAGTGGATTATTCTTTGTTGATTTCGCCTCTCTACCCCACGGCCACTGCTTTGCTAAACTTCAGAGAATTCTGTTCCTACTGGATCCATGTTCTCCAGGGACTGCTAGCCCTATAAAGCATGATGTAAACAGTGCACCCTGGAGTTGTGCAAATGGCCGGGCTGCTTCCATCAGTCACACTTAGTGTATCTTTAAAAAAGGCATCATAGTAAAAGCAAAAGATCTTGCCAGACAGATCTGGATTAAAATCCTAAGTAAGATCCCAAACCAGTGGTGAGATCTTGGCTGACAAGTATCTGACCCTCGGTTTTCTTAGTTATAAAATAAGTACTATTAACTGGTGGGTTTTCATGAGGATTCATAATATATAAACATGTATTCAATAATAATAACAACGGGGAGGAGGTAACCTGTATACAATGTTTGCTATGGGCCAGGCACTATTCTGTATATTTGACCTAAATTAACTTATTTCATCCTCTAATAATCCTATGAGGTAAGCATTCTCTTACCACTCCCATGAAACAGGCCCAGAGAAGGTAAGTAATTTGTTTGAAGAGAGTGGTCATGCTGTTATTAAAACCGAGCCTTCTGACTTTAGAATCTGTGCTCTGAATCACTGGGCTGTACTTCATAAATATATGGGTTGCAAACATTAATATATCATTAGGTACATAATGATTACTTACATTATATGAATGAACTATATTGATGCTGCTTCTGGAAGAATTTTGGCCTGATGGCCACGAACTCCAAAATAGTTGGAATCTTAAAACACCCTGGGGAGCTTGGATACGGGAAAGAGATTTTTAAAATCCTACCTGGGAGCAATATCCAAGCCATTTATGAGTACTCCAGTCATACAAAAGGTTCCTGTTGAACTGGCAAGTATCAGGAAGATGGTAGTGCTAGAGAAGCTGAAACTCAGGTAGAGCAGGCACACGCTGAAGAAGGCAGGCAGGAGAAGTCCTGGGGAGTGATTCAGACAACACAGTTAGGGGCATCCCAAAGACGGGGCAAAGGGCCTCAAGGTGCTTGAACATCCTGGCTGTTCCTTACCCAGTGTGTTGAAGAGGTTCCGGATGGTAATTAAGCGGAGAATATTCCTGGACTGGAAGAAGTCTGTCAGGTGACCTGCTAGGATACCAAAGCTCCAGGCAAACAAATAGGGGAGGGATGATAGCAGCCCATTCTGGGAAGTAAATGTTAGTGTAAGGGTGAGTATGATAGGTGGAGTCATCCTGACGCTAAAATTCAGTATCTAAAATTTGTATTGCCATACAACCATCAACATGCAAACTCAGAATTCCCACTTGGGGCCACACCACCCAAAAGGAAGAGGAAAGTAGTTTTGGGGTCAGGAAGAGTTGTCAGAGTCCGTCGAGTTTTCTCTTCTTAGTGTCACGGGACCTGAAAGTACTGGAGAATCGAGATCCGAAGACTATAGTCAGGAATGGGGAATGCGGGCCCTGGGCAAGATGGTAGGGCTAGTAATGACAGCAACTACAGACATTCGTATGGTGCTGATTCTGAACCACTGCCCTTAATCCTTTCAACACGTCCAGGGTCTCACAGAGGATAACACTGAATCAGAGAGTGCTTGGCCCCAAGGCTGGGTTACTGGAGGTTGATTGATGAATGGCACTTTGGGCATTCCATTTCTATAGGAGTCTTTTCTGGTTAGTATGGCTTTGAACATAAGGTTCAGGGAACAGTCATTCTCCAAGTCAGACAAGAAATGAGAGTGCCCATCCTTTCAAAGCAAGACCTAGGACTCATTGCCTTATCCCAAGAGATAGGTTGGATGTGAGCTGGGCAGGGTGGCAGGGAAGGATCCCAGTCTCTGTAGGCAATGATGGTGTTGAGCCTTAAATAATACTAATTGGGGTGGTCATGCAGTGAATGGGAGGTAGGGAACCTGTGGGAACATGAGTGTGTTCTATTGTGGGAGTGCCAGATATGTCCCTACACCCTTGATCTGGGAAATGTTAACATAAGAATTGGAAACAGTCTCCAGGTACAGAATGTCAGCTAAATGGTGTAGGGGCCAGCAAGAGCTAGGGTTAGAGACATAAGAAGAAAAGAAATGAGAAGAGTCCTTCATAAAGCTAAAAGGAGAACACAAGTCAACTTACCTCTTTTACATTCACACGAAGCTTGGAGTTGATAAACGTTGGAGTGTACAAAACCATGATTTTATTCGTCCAGTGAAAAGCAAAAGAACCGAAAGCAATGGCCCAGACGGGAAGAGACTTAATCATAGCTTTGACTGGCAGAGACTGTGTCCTTGAGCTGACCTGGGGAAAAAAACCCATTAACTGTTAGCACATTAGGACAAGCAGGAACATGGTTTCATTCGGCACAGAATCTGGAAGATACCACAGTGGAGCATCTGTGTTCTACCTGCTGGTTGAGGGAGGACAAGATGTATTCCTTCTCACTGATGCTTATACATGGGTGGTCCTTTGGGTCGTCATAGAACAGAACAAACCAGAGGAGACTTAGGGCACAGCCACAAGCACCTATCAAAGCAGGATAGGTTAGATTCGAAATTGCGTCTGTTGGTAGTAAGTCTCTTTCCCAAATTGGCATTTGTCATTATCGGTCAGAGAACCTGGACCTCCTCTTCCTTCTTTAAAACTTGGCAACAAGGCTTACGGTTTTGATAGTCCTCTCTGTATCCACAGCTGCCTGTGCCTACAGAATGAATTTTGCAGAGAGGGCGGTAAGCCCTCTGGCCTCTCCTGATCGAGGCTCTGTATCCCTCCACTCATCATAGTGGGACTCCCTGCTCTTAGGCCCTCATCTCTACAGTTTCCCAACGTGTTCCACCATGAGAATATGGTACAGCTGAACCCTCACAGGGCTTGACGATCACCTAGCTTTGAGAGCTAGGTCTTGGCCATGCTCCTAAGATTCAGCCCAGGCCTGAGGGATTACACAAGTCCTCTGTGAGGAATCATCTGTTAGGACAGGGAGTATGTAGTACTCATCAGTCAGTCTTCCAGAAAGGCATTCATTCATTTGACAAATATTGATTAAATGCACATTATGTACCATTCACTATTCTACGTACTGGGGACGCAGCAATTAATAAAACACAAAAATTTCTGTCTTCACAGAGTTTATTTTCTAGTGGATGAGAAAAAGATGATGAAAAGTTAAAAAGTAAAGGGTGTTAAATGTCAGTGACAAGAGCTCTGGAGAGAAGTTACAGGGGTCGGGGGGAGTATCATGCTCAGTGAAGGCTGGGACATGGATATGGGGCAAGGACACTCCAGGCAGAGGGAGCAGAGAGTGCTGAAGGCCTAGGTCCTGAGGCCAGTGTAACTGGAGAGGAAGCAAGGGGAGGACGGGAAAGGTTGAGGATGAGAGCTGATGGGATTAGACCATGTGGAAACCTGGAGCCACTGTAAGATCTTAGGCTTGTACAATACTCTTTAAACAACATTAAAAGGATATTTCAACTATATACTATTTCCATGTCATTCTGTGACCTGAGAACCCAATCCCAAGGTGAAATGTAAGTGGAGAGAGGTGAATATCTAATAAATACATGTGCAATATGTACATTTCAATATAGTATTTTAGTCAACTCAGAAACTCATATGGGCCTATTAGCTCTTTTTCAAAATGAGAATACTGATGTTCAGAAAGGTCCACATCCTTGCCCAGGGACACACAGTTAATAAGTGGTAATTGACACTTAGCATGAATTATATTTTTGGGAGTACAGTCCTCAAGGAGAAGCCTGGAGCAGAGCTTTGAAGAAAGACAAGAGTTAATGGCAAGTGGAAGAGGATGAGTCTGCAAAAGACTAAGACAGAATGGCCAGGAGAACAAAGACCAATGCAGAGAGTTAGGCAAGGGCACCATTGGTGATGGACGTGATTGAGAACTCAGGTCAAATGTAGACTGAAGAACTTCCACTTGATTTATGGGCATGGAGGTTTGGCCAGCTCTAACATTTGTGAGGCCTGGGGCAAGACTATACGTGGAAATTCACATGAATGTTTAAGTTATGGATTTATTAAGAAACTCAAATAAGGTATGTCTTCTCATCCTATGTTGACAAAAATGTAACTTCAAAATGATCTGGAGAGAGACTTCTGGTTTCTGATCCAGCACGTAAGGAACTTGATAGTCATCCCTCCCATTCTCATTACAAGAAAAATGTTGAACAAAATAAAAATCAACTCTTCTTTGATCTATCAGAATATTGAGGTCATAGGGCAAATTACTGTACCCAAAATTGGAGAGACAGATAGGGGATACAGAGAATTACAACTTCCTGGAACAGAAGCCCAGAAGCAGAAAACTACATGGGAACCAGTATCAGGGTAAGAAAACCTGGCAATTGATTAATCGCAGTAGGCTGTGTGGACAAGTTTGAGAGGTAAAAAAATCTGGGGTGGGGGGAATCCTGGAGGGACTCTCATACTTTTGTGAGTTTTCCCTTCAGGAGACCTAACCAGGTTCTCACAGTGAAGATAAGACAAAAATTCCTACATCCTTTCAGCAGGGGAAAGGAAAAGTAGCAGTTTTGAATTATGTCTAGAGCATCCTGTTCTTAACAAAGCCTGCTGTCAAGGGAAACTTCTACCAGAGTCTAACCTGCTTAAGTGAAAGGAAATACCCAACTGCAACCCCCTCTGGCCTTCCTGTCTTACATAATGGGAGGAACACTGGGAAGGACTTCTGAAGGTGAACCCCAGAGGCACAGACTCACTGAAAGACTGAGACTAATCATATGACTACAGAACACTATCTTACACCTTACCACCACATCAGTAGTTTTCCTGTCTATAAATAGGAATACAAATGGAAAAACTACACGTGTCAAACCTTATTTAAGAAGACTATAAAAACACAAAAGCAGGGGAAATTGCAGCCTCTGAAACTTAGAGCTGTAGCAAACAGTAAGCAATTCTAACCCCTAGCCAAGCCAGATAAATATAAAACCTCACATTGAAAGACTATTTCCATTCCTCTTATCTAGTACATTTTGTTGAGCTTTCAACAACAAAAAATCACAAGGCATACTAAAAGACAAAAAATATAGTTTGAAGACAGCAAGCACTGGAACTGATTCAGAAATGGCAGAGATGTTGGAATTATCAAATCAAGAATTTAAAACAACTGTGATTATATTGCTAAGAGCTCTTATGGAAAAAGTGGACAACATACAAGAATATATGATTCATGTAAGTAGGCAGAAACTCTAATAAGAAAATCAACAGGAAATGCTAGATCAAAAACACTAACCTAGAAATGAAGAATGCCTTTAATGGGCTCATCAATAGACTAGGCATGGCCAAGGAAGGAATCATCGAGCTTGAAGAAATGTCTGTAGAAATTTCCAAAACCGAATTGCAAAGAAAAAGAATAAAAATGACAGGTATCCAAGAATTGTGGGACTATTACAAAAGGTGTAATATATACATTTGGCACTATCAGAAGGAGAAGAACGAGAATGGAACAGGAGAAATATTTGAAGGAATAATTAGTCTTCCAAAATTAATGATAGACGCCAAACCACAGAGACAGGAAGCTCAAGAGAACATACAAAAAAATATATACCGAGGCATATTATATTCAAACTATAGAAAATCTAAGACAAAGAAAGTTTTTTAAAGACACCCGAGGAAGAATGAGGTTTAAACTTAGAATTCTTTGATTCCACTGGTCACAAATCCCTGGTCACTGTGGTCTGAGGCTTGACCTCCTGTTCCTACTCAGATCCCTTTCCATACTACAAGAAGTTTTAATTGGTTATGTGTAGAAATTCTTGCCTTCCCCATCATACTCCATTTACATCTCCTGCAAGCAGTTTTGCTTGCCCTTCGTTGGCCAAGTCTAAATTCAGTGGATGTGCCGGAGAGTTCTTCCGTGTCTGAAAAGCCCTGGTGGTTTTTAAGCAAACAATTCTGGGAGTGATGACTAGGAGTGATGGCCGTGGGCTCTGAAGAGTATATAATCTTGACCCCACAGACTCTACGAAAAGGGCCTAGTTGGAGGAGGGCCAAGAATGGGCTCAGTGCGGAATCAGGGCAGCTCTGATGGAAGCTGTAAATGATCTTGTCAAGAGGTGTCTCAATGATGGGACACCTGGGTGGCTCAGTCAGTTGAACGTCTGCCTTCGGCTCAGGTCATGATCCTGGGGTCCTGGGATCGAGTCCTGCATCAGACTCCTTGGTCAGTGGGGAGCCGGCTTCTCCCTCTGCTTGCCGCTCCCCCCTACTAGTGCTCTCTCTCACACACAAATAAATAAATAAAATCTTTAAAAAAAAAAAAAAAGAAGTGTCTCGATGGCAGAATGGGTCAGACGCGAGTCAGATAGAAGTTGAGGAGAAGTCTGGGAGGTTGGGGCAGTGGGTACAGACAGGTTGAGCAATGATTTCCACTGTTCAAAGGGAGGTGACATGAGAGAGAAGGCAGGGGAAAGGGAGCCATTTTAGAGAATTGAGGAGACTAGAGAGGTTTTGAGAAGTTTGAAATAGTCTTTGTGGAGGGAAACGGCCGTTTTAAGCACCAATGTGAGTTTGTGATCTGATTTGCTCTTTTGGGAGCTTTTCTCCAGCAATTAGAAGCTGCTCAAAGGCAGATGTTATTTTGTTCTTTAAAGCAGTGTGGATTTAGATTTATTTAACTTCATTGAGAAGAACCTTCAAATGGAACAAAACCTCTTGGTTTTAGTCTTGCCTCTGCCATAAACTGGAGCCGGCCATTTGGCCTCTGTGGGCATGACACGATGCCTCATGGTAAAGACTTGTGGAGGCAGATGCCTGAATCCCTACCCTGCTACCCTCTAAGCCTTCCCCCCATTCCAGGTGCCTCCAAATGAGGCAATTCGTGGGAAAGCTGCTGACCCAGGACAACGCATTGTGCCTCTCTCTGAGCTTCACGGAGCCACCCATGAGAACTGCAAATGACCTATGTTGCCATACCCATGTATATGACATCAGAATAGGAATACACCACGAGTGTAGGAGGTCATCCAACCTTTGATCAGCACTGGTGGGCAGCATTAACTATTGAGCTTGTCTTTAATGGAGCGCAAACCTCACCTCCCTATAGTTTCTGCTGATTAGTTTTAATTTTGTAATACAGAGCAGGTGTGAATTTCTCTTTTATGCATGCTCGCTCAAGTTTTCTTTTCCCCAGGCTAGACAGTCCCAGTATTTTTTGGCCCCTTTCCTGGTACAGGGCTTGGGTACTGTTACTATACTGATCATTACTTACTACTGACGACTAATTTAGTGATGAAGAGCAATGGCATTTGGAGGATGGAAGGCATGTGTTCATATTATGGCTTTGCCATTTGCTCACAGTGTGCACTGGATGTCTTCCACTTGTCCCTCTAGACCCACTCTTCACCCTTCGGTGTCCTGCGTTGGTCACAGATGGCTGGCTTGAATGAACATCAACAGGCCCCTGGGTAGACTGCTTTCTAGATTGATTTGGCAAGCAGCCCAAGAAAAAGGTAAAGAAGAGAGAGTTGAGTGGGATTGGGGTGTCTTCCCCTATGTATCTCCTTCCTAGCATTGCTTCAGTCTGTATGCTCCTTTTTATGAACAATAGTGGGTCATCCCTTTCCCCAAGGGTTTCATATAAGGGGTATGGATCTCTAGTACCTACATTATAGAATTGCAGAGGTAATGTACAATAACACATGTATAGTTCTGCTTGTAATGTGAAATTAATGAATGTTGACTTCTCGTTTTCCTTCAATGAAATTCATGATTTTAAATATCATTAGCATTATATAAATTACTACCTTATAGTCAGTTTTTATTTTTAATTTTTTTTCAATTCTGAATAACAACTGGGATGTTATAGACAGAGACTCACCAAAAATGTAGAAGACCATGGGCCAGCCCAGGGATTGGCAGATGAATCCAGTCGCAAGCAGAACAATGAAGGACCCCAGCAGAATTCCTAATCAGGGGGCACAAAGAAACCCCTAAGGAGCACAAGCATCTGAGAATAGAGATAATGTAGCCTCACGGTAGAAATAAACAATTTCCAGTGAAATACATTTGTAAGGATAACACTGAGCAGAAGAAGAGAATAAAATATTCGCTTTTCTCTTTTTTTCCTGTTGTTTGAGGTAAAGGAACCTTTTCTTCATTCTAGAAAGTTTCCACATCTTTAAAGCGAGGATGCTGGAGCAGATGGTTTCCAAAGCCCTGGACACTTCAAAACACACAACTTTCACAGGTCTAGGAAGAACGTGCTAGAATAAGATGATAGCGGGATTCAAACATTCTAGGCCCTACGTCATTACCTGATAGACTCAGGGAGGTGAGTCGGCCTCGTTCCAAGGGAGGAGCCCACTTGACCCACGTGACGTGCTGAGCTATGAATACCGATCCCTGAAATCAGAAGGATTGGGACATCTGATCTCTGATACTTTCTGTGAATTTAAACCCTGTTCAGTTTTTGCATTATCTTTTTTTTTTTTTTAAAGATTTTATTTATTTATTTGACAGAGAGAGACA
>NW_027964895.1:0-1156 GCF_054177405.1 Leptonychotes weddellii
GGCCTCCTGGCCCAGGCCTGGAGCCTGGAGCGGCTTCAGGCCCAGCATGAAGGCCATGAAGGTCACAAAGTCGCAGCTCAGAATCCTGCTTCCTGGTTTACAGTTGGTTCTTATTCCACGTTTTTTTTTTCTGGGTTGTGAATTTTGGTGAGTTTGTAAGAAGATCCCATCAGTTGAAATGAACAACTCAGGCCCCCGTTCCCGACCCCGAGAGGCCCGAAGGGTGTGGCGGTCCTTCAGGAAAGAGCCCCCAGAGCCGGGCTGGGTTTACTTGGGTTACTAGAGGGGCACGTGGGGGTCTCTGGGGAAGAGCACAGAGCCCTTGCGACGGTTCACGCTGTTCAGTGATCTTGAATTGGATGATTCTGTCCTCCTGGCTGTTGTGTTACAGAAATAATGGATGTATTGCACAATGGCCGTTGTCCTCCCATCAGGAACCTCAAGCACCTCTCCCGCATCTGGCTTCCACTCCCGGGCACACTGTCCATGGCCGCTGCCACGCTTCCCCACGCTGTGTGCTCCCTGTTCTCTCTGCTGTTTCTCCTGGGTCAGGGCAGCTCCTGTGCTTCTGTGGCTGCAGAGATTCAGATCCCCCGAGGCGCTGCCCCCCAGTCCTCGTCCTTGGTCCGGGAGCTACGTCCCACTGTGCTGCCCTGACCGGCTCCACCGCTCAGATGCCCTGCTGCGTCGTCCCCGTGAGGCCCTTCACTTTGCCTGTCACTGTTCAAGGACACACTTCAAGTCCTGGAGGGTCTTTGCTTTGCCGTCACGTAACCCTGACACTGGTCAGCGGGTCCTTGTGTGCCTGAGAGTCTCCCCAATTCACAGTCTCCTCCCAGCCAGTAACCATGGGTTTCTCCATCCCTTGTTCATTGTCAGCCCTAGGGAGACGTCTTGGACACTTCCCTGACGGAGCCCCAGAGATGTGACCACGGCAGACACGTGGCACATCTGCGTGTGTCTGGCTGTCTGTGCTACGTGGAAAAAGAGAAGAATTTTCTTCCTCTCAAGAACCCACCGCCCCCACTGGGAATGCACAGTGGGACCAAAGATGGTTTCAGCAACGGGCGGTGTTGATGTGTGCAGACAGGGCTGGTGAGGCCCTGGGAGGTCGTCGGGGCCCTGAGCCCCCTCAGCACGAAGGTACCAGAGGATG
>NW_027964896.1:0-209 GCF_054177405.1 Leptonychotes weddellii
TCACTCCTAGAAATGTGATATCATTGATCTGTATAGACTTGGACATCAATAGTGTTTAAAGATCTTAGGTGATTCTAATATTCAGATAGAGTTGATAAATACTTAACTCAATAATTTCCAAAATCCATAGAAAGATGTGAACACTCTTCCATTCTTTAGATACTGTAAACTTTATCCTGCAGCATGTCAGATAACTAAAAATTTACAAA
>NW_027964897.1:0-209 GCF_054177405.1 Leptonychotes weddellii
CAGGAAGAAGTAGAAAATCTGAACAGATCAATAATTGGTGAAAAGATTCAATCTGTAATAAAAAAGAAAAATATTTAAAAAAAAAAAAAAAGGAAAACTCCAGGACCAGGTGGTTTCACTGGAGAATTCCACCAAAGATGTAAAGTAGAACTGATATCAATCCCCCTTAACTCTTCCAAAATATTGAGGAGGAGGTAACACTTCCAAAT
>NW_027964898.1:0-209 GCF_054177405.1 Leptonychotes weddellii
GGAGATCGGAGCAGTCGGAAAGCTTGGGCTGAAAGAGTAAGGGAAGGTGAAATAGGTCTCAGGAGTTCCCCGGAAAGTGTAGGTGTAGGGAAAGGAAGAGAGAAAAGGGGAGAAAGCAAGGGAGGAGACGGGGGAATCACAGGAAAGGAGAAACAGTGGAGAGAATCAGGAAAGAGAAAGACATGAACAGATTAATAGACAGAAATCCT
>NW_027964899.1:0-209 GCF_054177405.1 Leptonychotes weddellii
CTCACTTGTCCATTATCCAGTTTTACTGCTTGATTGCAGATCCCTTTATCATTTTTAGGGTAGAACTCTAATACTTTATTATAATATTTTATAGTATTTACTGAATAAATGTTTTCTATTTCTGAATTCTGTGCCTTGTAGGACCCATCATTCCCTTATCAGAATATTTGCCCCACTGATTTTAAAACCCTCTGCTCTTGCTGTCTTCT
>NW_027964900.1:0-209 GCF_054177405.1 Leptonychotes weddellii
GACCCCTCCTCTCACTCGATTATCGTGCTGGGGTGGCTCACAGAACCCTGGGAGGTATGTTTACAGGCAGATGAAGAAGTACATGGGGTGAGGTGCAGAAGGGTCTCCGGTGCAGGGGCTTCTGTCCTCATGGAACTTCAGTGTGCCACCCCCAGGGATGTTTACAGATCTGGAGGCTCCTCAACTGTTCTTGTTTAGGAGTTTTTATA
>NW_027964901.1:0-209 GCF_054177405.1 Leptonychotes weddellii
TGCAAAGCCGGGCGTAGCTTACCTTAACAATACTGGAAAACGCGTGTCTGTGTGTGTGTTAAAATCTCTCTGAAGATGACACACCACTTTAGTATTAACTATCTAATAAAATTTGCTCATATAAACATACTAAAACTGCATTTCCTGTATTGTGGAAAGTTGAGAGACATCTTACATGTGCTTTAAAATAAGTAGTTAGTTAGGAAGTG
>NW_027964902.1:0-209 GCF_054177405.1 Leptonychotes weddellii
TGATTCAGTCCCTGACAGTCAGTATTGCCTCTTGTTCTTTTTGTTGAGGTGATTTTTTCCGTCTTGTTATTTTGTCCAGAGGTGAATAGATGAATGAGAGAAGAAAATGCTAACAGGAGAATAACAACCCCAGGCAAATATACACTAAACAAATCAGAGGAGACCTGAAACCAGAGGAAAAGAAAAGGAAAGAGAGAGGAAAAAAAAAA
>NW_027964903.1:0-209 GCF_054177405.1 Leptonychotes weddellii
TTTTTTTTTTAAAGATTTTATTTATTTATTTGACAGAGAGAGACACAGCGAGAGAGGGAACACAAGCAGGGGGAGTGGGAGAGGGAGAAGCAGGCTCCCCGCAGAGCAGGGAGCCCGATGCGGGACTCGATCCCAGGACCCTGGGATCATGACCCGAGCCGAAGGCAGTCGCTTAACCAACTGAGCCACCCAGGCGCCCGGAGCTACAC
>NW_027964904.1:0-209 GCF_054177405.1 Leptonychotes weddellii
CCTCCTCAGGGTCTGAGCTGCCTGCCTCCCTCTTAAAGGACGCTAGTGATTACAGTGGATTCACCTGTTTAATCCAGAACTCTCCACCGCGTGAGCCTCAGATTAATCACACCTGCAAATCCTCTGGGCCCACATAAGAGCACATTCGCAGCTTCTGGGATTAGGACGCGGGCATCTTGGGCATCTTGGGCATCTTGGGCGGAGGGCAT
>NW_027964905.1:0-209 GCF_054177405.1 Leptonychotes weddellii
CCAAAAAAATAAAAAAGAAGATTCCACATATTGTATGGTATTACCTAATTCCCTAGTAAGACCAGAAGACTATATTGTGACAGTTTCTTGAGTCTGTATGGAAAAAAAAAGCCAAGTTAATAAGTTATATCCTTTGTTTTAGAACTGTATGGTTTAGAACTATATACTTTTGTATATAGTATATAACTCTGTATATAGTCATATCAGAT
>NW_027964906.1:0-1156 GCF_054177405.1 Leptonychotes weddellii
CAGAGACACAGCGAGAGAGGGAACATAAGCAGGGGGAGTGGGAGAGGGAGAAGCAGACTCTCCGCTGAGCAGGGAGCCCGATGCGGGGCTCGATCCCAGGACCCCGGGATCCCGGGATCATGACCTGAGCCGAAGGCAGACGCTTAACGACTGAGCCATCCAGGCGCCCCTGGCTGGAAGCTTTAAATGCTAGGATGTGCCTGATCATTTTCCCCCTTTACTGCTAAAGAAACCAGGGAAACCTACATTAAGATGAAACTTCCACCTATCAAGGTTCTTGAATGACTACAATGAGCAGAAATAAATCTTTTTTGAAAGCCATGAAATTTCAGTAGTTGGGACCACAGCATAAGCTAGTCTGCTCTGACTGACACAGAAGGGCATTCTGGGCAGGGAATTTTATTGACAAAGGCTCAGAGATCTCGAAGAGCTTTGATCTGAAAAGTGCAAATGGTTAGTAACACCAGAGTAGGTGTCAGGGTGGGTGGAGATTGGGTGGTGCTTCACATCTCTTGGGTCTCAGGATCGTAAAAGCTTGGTTGATTGAAGTAAAAGGCTCACCAGGTGAGCTCTTGAGTTTCCTTTCTAACTGAAGACTTTGATTTTACCACATGGAATGCAGTTAATGATGGTTCCCTCTGGGAACACCTTTTGCCAAAATCCTGTACGTGGTTGGATTTCTTGTTCTAGAGAGGTGCGGCTTTTTGGTTGGGTGTTTATTTTGTTTATCTTCAGTAGGTAGTTGCTTGATTGCAGTAAACACTTCAGCTGTAATCCCAAGATCCTGTACAGTGCCTAGCAGTGTTAGAAATGTCTGAACAAAAGAAAACACCCAGCCTCTTCATGGGACCTATCTTGGGAACCTCCTCTGATTCTTTTGTCCTCCTCGGTCTCCCAGTCCACCTAAGTCATGCCTATGGCCAGTTCCCCTTTGGCCTCACTGCTTGAGGGCAGCCAACCCCCGAGCCTTTGCCGCTTCCATGCACTGAAGCCCATGCTGCCGGGCTGCCCGAGTACCTGCTGAAAATGCAAAGTCCACTCAAGTCCATCTGGGAGACAGTCTTTTACTGATGGCTGATAAGGAGCCAGCAGACAAATTCTCTTTCTCCAATGAACTATTGCAAAGGATAGCCTGGATGGAGGTGTCCCACATGGC
>NW_027964907.1:0-209 GCF_054177405.1 Leptonychotes weddellii
GATGGGAACGTAAATTGGTGCAGCCACTGTGGAAAACTCATATGGCCCAGCAATTCCACTTCTGGGTGTATATTCTGAACAAATCAAATCAGTATCTCAAAAACATATCTGCATTCCCATGTTCATTGCAGCATTATTCACAGTAGCCAAGATTTGGAAACCACCTAAGTCCTAAGTATCCACTGATGGACAAATGGATAAAAAAGATG
>NW_027964908.1:0-209 GCF_054177405.1 Leptonychotes weddellii
AAGGCCCCGTGAGGGCCTCCGGGCTGCCAGTGCCAACGCCGCGGCGGCCTCCCCAATGCTGGGCAGCTCCCCGGCCTCGGGCCCCCCGTCGGCCCGGCTGTACTCAGCACACAGGTTCAGGATGGTCTCCAGGCGCTGGCGTTCCTGGGGAGGGGGCACAGAGCAGGGCATGAGCGGCGAGGGAGGCCGGGTCCCAGCACACCTGGAGC
>NW_027964909.1:0-209 GCF_054177405.1 Leptonychotes weddellii
CGGCCACTGGGTGTGGTGACATGGATGTCATTGGTAAGCGTAGGGAGAGAAGTTTTGGGGGATCGATAGCACAGAGCCAGACTGCAGTGTGCTACGGGATGGGCAAAGATGGGGACAGGAAGGTACCCAGTGTAGACAAGCCCTGAAAGCAGTTTGGCCGTGACCTGGAGAAGATAAAAGGGAAGATGGCTAATAGGACGTGAGAGTCA
>NW_027964910.1:0-209 GCF_054177405.1 Leptonychotes weddellii
TATACTTCATGAGTCAGAGCAGTTTTGCCTAATCACTTTAGAAAAGACTCCTCTTCTATCCAGGTTGTTTTCTTTTTTTTTTTTTATTCTTATGTTAATCCCCTACATTACATCATTAGTTTTAGATGAAGTGTTCCATGATTCATTGTTTGTGCATAACACCCAGTGCTCCATGCAGAATGTGCCCTCCTCAATACCCCCCACCAGGC
>NW_027964911.1:0-209 GCF_054177405.1 Leptonychotes weddellii
GAATTTTTTCCCCTTTTTTCTTTTCTTCTTTCTTTTCTTTTCATTGTATCCTTATGAGAAGATGGATGTTAACTGACCCTATGGCAGTAACCAGTTCACAACATATGTAAATTAAACCATGATTGTACACCTTAAACTTATACAATGATGTATGTCAGTTATTTCTCAATAAAAACTGAGAAGAAGAAGAAGAAGAAGAGGGAAAGGAG
>NW_027964912.1:0-209 GCF_054177405.1 Leptonychotes weddellii
AACTCCTACTTATCCTATGAAGCCCAACTCAAAAGGCCCCTTCCTGGAAACACAGTTAGGTGTCCTGGAACTGGCATGGTCCTTGGAGAAGTTTGGGTTCTAGTCCGAGCTCTTCCTTGTGACCTGACAAATCACTCTTAGGACTGCCTTCTTGTCATTGTTTCTCTGTCTCTCCCGTTAAACCTGGAACCCCTCAACGGCAGGCCCCG
>NW_027964913.1:0-209 GCF_054177405.1 Leptonychotes weddellii
TTAGGATGACAAGAAAGAGATTGCTGGGCTCTCAAAGATATGCAATGGTTATGTCCTAAAGGCAAATCAGAGATTAAATGAGCTTTATTGAAACTTCATCCCATCCCTGGTCCAGATTAATTATTTTAATAATAGAGGAAAGAAGGAAGCCAGTACAGTTTTGTTTTACATGCACTATCTGGCATAAAATGGAAAAAAAAAAATCACTA
>NW_027964914.1:0-209 GCF_054177405.1 Leptonychotes weddellii
GGGGCGCCTGGGTGGCTCAGATGGTTAAGCGTCTGCCTTCGGCTCAGGTCATGATCCCAGGGTCCTGGGATCGAGCCCCGCATCGGGCTCCCTGCTCGGCGGGAAGCCTGCTTCTCCCTCTGCCTCTGCCTCTCTCCCTGCTCATGCTTTCTCTCTCTCTCTCTGTATCTCTGTGTCTCAAATGAATAAATAAAATCTTTAAAAAAAAA
>NW_027964915.1:0-209 GCF_054177405.1 Leptonychotes weddellii
TGCATATATTTTTTTTTTTTTCCTGATGGATGCCCACTTTCTTTTTGTTTTTATTTTTTTTTATCTTTTATTTATTTTTTTTTATTCTTATGTTAATCCCCATACATTACATCATTAGTTCTAGATGAAGTGTTCCATGATTCATTGCTCGTGCATAACAGCCAGTGCTCCATGCAGAACGTGCCCTCCTCAATACCCACCACCAGGCC
>NW_027964916.1:0-209 GCF_054177405.1 Leptonychotes weddellii
GTTAGCCTGCTGATGGGTATTGAGGAAGCCACATTCTGCATGGAGCACTGGGTGTTATGCACAAACAATGAATCATGGAACACTACATCTAAAACTAATGATGTAATGTATAGGGATTAACATAAGAATAATAATAAAAAAAAACTCCTTGCTTCTCCTATCAGCCAATCAAACTCTTCAGCTTTTTTAAAGGTTTCCACCATATGGAC
>NW_027964917.1:0-1156 GCF_054177405.1 Leptonychotes weddellii
GCAGCAACTGACTCGCATGGACTCCATTTGGAATAATGATGAAGTTCAAAAGGTTAATCAAGTTATTAACATTTTAAAAGAAGGGAAATTTTCTTTCCCAGATGGCTTAACAGGTGACTTCTATAAATTACACAGTACATTACAGCGGGCATCCGCTAGCCCGGTTATAGTAGAGAGCCTGTCAACATTTCCATTAGAATGCCCTATTTTCAGAGTTTATAACTCAGTCATAAAACTCTGCTCCAAGCTGGGCCTTGGCTTTCTAGTTGAATTCTCAGCTCAGCGGCAAACTCGTTTCTTTTCTTTCTTCCCCTTCATCTTCTCCATCCCCATCCACTCCTCTATCCCCCTCTGCTTCCTCCTCTTTTCCAGGACAAAAAAAAAAAATTTTTTTTTTAAATCATTGCTCTAAATTAACTAAGTTAAAGGAGGACTTGTGCTTAGGGAAGTCTTTCAACCACTTCATATTAAGCACATCCTTTTTAATGCTCAGGTATTGAGATTTTTTTTTCAGAAACTGTTAGGAATCAAGATGTTTCTAATCAAGGCCTGTGATGTAGTCCTTCGAATCATAATGAAGATGTGTAAGCCACTAGCATTTGAAGGGGCGGGAGGGTTTCCGGAGAGAGGATTTTATCTTTGAAATGTTTCACCTTGTTTCTTGAATTCCAAAGGTCTGCATTTAATTCCGTCCCCTAAAGGTAACAACAATGGCATATATCTCATTATTTTGTCACATGCGCACAGAGCTTTGGAGAACACAGCATCAGCACAGCAACTTCCAGATGGCAGGTATGAGTGTTTACAGGCCACCAGGGTGGAGAGAGAGACAACACACAAAATACTAAGTGACAAAGAATGGTGCACAAGTGACGAGCGGAGGTCTGCCGTTCCAAGTCTGGTCAGTCACAGCCTGGGGAGTTTTTATGGCCTATTCAAGGCTGTGGCGCAGACTAAACAAAGTTTCCTTTACTTTCACCATGACATCCTTGAAGGCCAGGCCAGAGGGTGGGGAAGACTAATACGCACAGCCAACTCTGCTCAAACCAGAGCTTGCGGCTTCACTGTCAAAGTTCTGTGGCTGACCTTGGAGCTTCATCCCCAGGGCCCCCCACCAAAACTCTATCTCAAACAGAAAGTCAAGCCACACAGGAAT
>NW_027964918.1:0-209 GCF_054177405.1 Leptonychotes weddellii
TCTTAACGGGCTGTGCCACTCAGGTGCCCCCAGCTGAGCTCTTGATTTAATCTTGTATCTGGATTATTTCTTAAAAGTAGCTAGCTCCCAACTAGCTCCACGTCCTTCTCCCCATGCAATGGGTACTTCCCGTACCACTGCTCATGTAGTATTCCTTAGTTCCTCAATTCCCTGCTTTAAAACTTTTAGTCACTACCTTACCCGGATAT
>NW_027964919.1:0-209 GCF_054177405.1 Leptonychotes weddellii
ACATCATTAGTTTTAGATGAAGTGTTCCATGATTCATTGTTTGTGCATAACACCCAGTGCTCCATGCAGAATGTGCCCTCCTCAATACCCACCACCAGGCTAACCCATCCTCCCACCCCCCTCCCCTCTAGAACCCTGTTTGTTTTTCAGAGTCCATCGTCTCTCATGGTTCGTCTACCCCTCCGATTTCCCCTGCTTCATTCTTCCCC
>NW_027964920.1:0-209 GCF_054177405.1 Leptonychotes weddellii
TATAAATCTTAAAAAAAAAAAAATCACAAGGAACAGAAAATACATCTACAGTGCCACATTTATTGAAAAAAATACACATGTAAGTGGACCCTTACAGTTCAAATCCCTGTTGTTCAAGTGTCACCTATAATGTGACCCAAGCACGAATTCTCACTTTTCTAGTAAACACTTAACACTTCAAAGAGTAAAAAAAAAAAAAAATTGATTTT
>NW_027964921.1:0-209 GCF_054177405.1 Leptonychotes weddellii
TTCAATTGGCCATGGTATAGTACATCATTCATTTTTGATATAATGTTCAATGGTTCATTAGTTATAGTGCTCATAATATCATGTGCCTTCTTTAATGCCCATAACCCATTTACCCCATCCCCCCACTCACCTTCTTTCTGCAAGCCTCAGTTTTTTTCATGGAGTCTAGAGTCTCATATGGTTTGTCTCCCTCTCTGATTTCTTCCCAG
>NW_027964922.1:0-209 GCF_054177405.1 Leptonychotes weddellii
ACAGGCTCCATGGCATGGAGCCCAATGTGGGGCTCGAACTCACGACCCTGAGATCATGACCTGAGCTGAGAGCGAGAGTCAGACTCTCAACCAACAGAGCCACCCAGGTGCCCCTTCAATTTTATCATAGGAAAATACACAGAACATAAAATGTCTTCACCGTCTCTAAGCCCACAGCTCAGGGGCACTAAGCACATTCACACTGTTGT
>NW_027964923.1:0-209 GCF_054177405.1 Leptonychotes weddellii
CATCTCCACAGCTTGACTTGTTGCTTGGAATCAGCTGATTTTTCAGGGTCCTTTCTTCCCACCTCTGCTGCTCCACAAGGGGCCCAGATTACAGTGGGGAGAAGCCGAAGGACAGAGGGGAAGGCCGGGAGCTTCTTCACCATCACACTGGTTCTGCTTCCTTAGAGGTTCACCTAACTATCTGTAGGTTTGGGAATTAAAGCAGTGCT
>NW_027964924.1:0-209 GCF_054177405.1 Leptonychotes weddellii
CATCTCTCATCCTCCATTCCTTTCCAGCCTTCCTGTCTCATCTAAGGGGGGGAGGAAGGTGGATAATCAATAGGGATCAAGGAAACAGATTGAGAATACTGCAGCCAAGAAAAGGAAAAAGAAGAAGTGGGAACTAACTATAAAAAACACTTATGAAGGTCACAGCTCCAATATTGGAATTTAATATGAATATTATAGACTGTTCTCCC
>NW_027964925.1:0-209 GCF_054177405.1 Leptonychotes weddellii
GAAAAAAAGCAAAAATAAAATAGTACAGCAAGGGCTATATAGTAAAATATATATTCTTCTCCCTAAAGAGAAAGAATTTCAGCCAGTTCAGAGTGGATGGCTGCATGGCCAGGGTCTCACGTTGCTCCCAACAGAGGGAGGCAGGGGTGAGGGGTGGGGGTGGTTGCAGCACTACCACAGAGAAAAGAAAGCAAAACGAGGATGCAGAG
>NW_027964926.1:0-209 GCF_054177405.1 Leptonychotes weddellii
CTCAACACCAAAAAAAAAAAAAAAAAGTCAGATTTAAAAACAGGCAGAGGACCTGAATAGATATTTTTCTAAAGAAGACATACAGATGGCCAACAGATATACAAAAAGATGCTTAACATCACTAATCATCAGGGAAATGAAAATTAAAAACCACGATGAGATATCACCTCAAAACTGTGAGAATGGCTAGAATTAAAAAAGACAAGAAG
>NW_027964927.1:0-209 GCF_054177405.1 Leptonychotes weddellii
AACACGACTCACACGTTAGGCTTGATCAGAAACATATGTAACAAAGAGTTACCATCACTAATATATAAGGAATGTTTACGGATCCCTACGGAAATAGAAGATAACACCCCAAGGGAAAGCTGAACAAGGGATATAAACAGGCAGCTCAGGAAAGCAGAATATCAAAGAGTGAATAGCCATACCAAAAAAAAAAAAAAAAAAAAAAAAAA
>NW_027964928.1:0-1156 GCF_054177405.1 Leptonychotes weddellii
TTGATGAACAACTTCTGACTATATTAAAAATCGCTGAAATGTGTACTTTAAGAGGATGAACTTTATGGTATTTGAATTATAGCTCAATGAAAGTGTTATTAAAAATATATATGCAGAATGTTCAAAGTAATACCTGGACTGTGTGTGGATTCCAGGGAGAAAGAATGGCTCCTGAGTTCTCTCTTGTGGGCAAAATAGACTGCTGTTACCCATGGAATGCAAGGTGAGCCTCATCTTCTCTACCTGTGTCCCAGGACCTAATATCTGGTGATTGACTTACTTTAATCACTCACTCGCTGTTTTATGTTTTGGGGTCAGTGCCATAAGTCAAAGGTCAAGAGTGTGGGTCCTGTGTGGTCTCACTTACTGTTACAGAGTTGCAGACCCATGAGGTCCTTAAACAAGACTGTGGTTTTGAGTTAATGACACTTATTATGTTTATATCAATTGTTTATTTTTCTCTACCTTAGAACTAATAGCTAGATGAGCAAGTAAGAGCATTAATAGGTAGATGAGCAAACCAATTTATTCAACATAAATGCAATATTTACTGAATGATTACATCATGGTTGATGAGGGATTCATTGGTGAATGAGACATGACACCTGGTATCATAAATGTCAGTGAAGGATGTATCTAAGTAAGAGGGCCATTACATTAGAGTGGGCATGTACTCTATATGGAGAAGAAAGTACAAGGTGTTTGGTGGATTGATTGCATTAGTGGGCACCATACAGAGCACCCTGTGTCCATATCCTTTTCCCTATAATATTGCAGTGCCTTTCTACTCTTTATCAGGACTGGTCTTATGACTTACTTTCACCAACAGAATGTGCTAGAAGTAATGGTGTACCAGTTCTGAGTTTAGACTTCATGAGGCCTGAACACTCATTCTTATTCTCCAGATCCTGCCTCTGACATGTGAAAAAGCCATTGCTAGCCTGCTGGGGGGTAAGAAATCATATAGGACAGAGCCAAGTCAGCCCAGTCATTCCAGCCACAGTCCCAGACATGTGAAAGAACCCAGGTCGGATCAGCCACCAGTCAAGTCATGGCTGAATGCAGATGTACACATGAGCCCAGCTGAGATCGTGTCAGCCCAGCCCAGATCTGCAGAAACATCCACCTTCCCCTAGACTCACAAAGAATAGAAAAT
>NW_027964929.1:0-209 GCF_054177405.1 Leptonychotes weddellii
TCTGACCCTCCCCCTCTCATGCTCTCTCTCTCCCATTCTCTCTCTCAGATAAATAAATAAAATCTTTAAAAAAAATATTTAAGTGCTTCATATATACAAAGCACCACGCTGGGAGTTACACAAATCTGAACTGTGGCTATGGGGCCACACGGCTCTTTACACAAACACACAAGACCTGCGTGCCAAGTACCTGCTACTCGGGGCTCCGT
>NW_027964930.1:0-209 GCF_054177405.1 Leptonychotes weddellii
CTCTGGGGCGTCAGAAGCCAGAGCTCATCTGCAGTCAGCAAGTGGGGGCTACTGAGCAGGAGGCTGGCCACTGGGGTGCCCACAAAATTCCCTGGAGAGTAAGCCCCAGTGGGTCTTCTGCAAGCGCCTGGCAGCTGTGCTTTTCTCCTTTTTTTCCCCCAGGTTTTTATTTAAATTCCAGTTAGTTAACATTCAGTGTAATATCAATT
>NW_027964931.1:0-209 GCF_054177405.1 Leptonychotes weddellii
CACGCGCTGCGACGGGGCACAGACTCGCAGACTGGTAACATCGGGAAGGGACTTTAGGGCAGCCCCCGGGGTGGAGGACCAGACCGGCGGGATCGCACACGTGAACTGCAGCCTCCTAGACGGAAACCCAGTGCGCCTGGGTCTCGCAGGTGAACTGCAACCCCCGGGGGTGGAAACCCCTAGCGGGAGAGTCGGTGCGTGCGAATTGG
>NW_027964932.1:0-209 GCF_054177405.1 Leptonychotes weddellii
CTCACTTGTCCATTATCCAGTTTTACTGCTTGATTGCAGATCCCTTTATCATTTTTAGGGTAGAACTCTAATACTTTATTATAATATTTTATAGTATTTACTGAATAAATGTTTTCTATTTCTGAATTCTGTGCCTTGTAGGACCCATCATTCCCTTATCAGAATATTTGCCCCACTGATTTTAAAACCCTCTGCTCTTTCTGTCTTCT
>NW_027964933.1:0-209 GCF_054177405.1 Leptonychotes weddellii
CACATAGTTATTTTTTTATTGTTATGTTAATCACCATACATTACATCATTAGTTTTTGATGTAGTGTTCCATGATTCATTGTTTGTGTATAACACCCAGTGCTCCATGCAGAACGTGCCCTCTTTAATACCCATCACCAGGCTAACCCATCCTCCTACCCCCTCCCCTCTAAAACCCTCACTTTGTTTTTCAGAGTCCACCGTCTCTCA
>NW_027964934.1:0-209 GCF_054177405.1 Leptonychotes weddellii
CTGTGCTCGTCTGGGGGACCCTTTTCGAGGAGATTGCTCCTCTCCAAGGTCCTGCTGTGTTCTAATGTGGCCGGGGAGACCAGTTGCAGGACAGCAGCTCCCCCCAGCCCCGAAGAACTTCTTTCTTTGGGTGGGGGGTGTCAATGGGGGGGGGCATCTCTCCCTCGCCGCTCCTCTGTTCAAGGCACTCTGCTTCTTCCTGCAAATCC
>NW_027964935.1:0-209 GCF_054177405.1 Leptonychotes weddellii
CAAAGACACCCCCAGATTGAAAGTGAGGGGGTGGAAAACCATTTACCATGCTAATGGACACCAAAAGAAAGCTGGGGTGGCAATCCTTATATCAGACAAATTAGATTTTAAACCAAAGACTGTAATAAGAGATGAGGAAGGACACTATATCCTACTTAAAGGGTCTATCCAACAAGAAGATCTAACAATTGTAAATATCTATGCCCCTA
>NW_027964936.1:0-209 GCF_054177405.1 Leptonychotes weddellii
TGACCATAACGCAAGCAAGATGCACCTGTTTTCTAGGGACCTTAGGGTTGTTGCCCTCTTGTTCTCCCAGCCTGTCTTCTGGGGGAGGGGCCCACTGCACTGTTACTCAGGCAACCCTGTTTGGGCAGAGTTGCCCTGCCCCCTGTAGGGTGGATGGGCTCAGTGAAAATTGTTTTTTTGGTGCTTTTGTTCTCTGACTGCTTTCCCTG
>NW_027964937.1:0-209 GCF_054177405.1 Leptonychotes weddellii
AGAACCAACCGGGTGTCATGATAGAGGATAAGATGGTGAGGTGGGGAGTGTGATCCTTTAGGCAGCTTAGTCAGGGAAGGCTTCCTGTAAGCTGGGACCAAACTATGAGAGAGATGCTGCTGTAAAGTGAAGATCTGGAGGAAAAGAGTTTTCTGGAGAGCAAGTGCAAAGGCCCTGGGGGCAGGAAAGAGCTTAATGAGGAACAGAAA
>NW_027964938.1:0-209 GCF_054177405.1 Leptonychotes weddellii
GGGCAGATGCTCTCATTTTATGCTCTGAACTTCAGTCACCTGTAAAATGAGATGGAAGTGTATTTTGAGCATTAAGACAGCTCTGAGATAATCCAGAAGAAAAGCTTGGCACGTGCCTGGCACACAGTAAGCTCTCTATAAAGACTTGAAATTGTTATCTCGAGAGGTTTGGAGCTGTGAATCCAGCACACCAGTCAGGGGAGACACGG
>NW_027964939.1:0-1156 GCF_054177405.1 Leptonychotes weddellii
GCAGCAACTGACTCGCATGGACTCCATTTGGAATAATGATGAAGTTCAAAAGGTTAATCAAGTTATTAACATTTTAAAAGAAGGGAAATTTTCTTTCCCAGATGGCTTAACAGGTGACTTCTATAAATTACACAGTACATTACAGCGGGCATCCGCTAGCCCGGTTATAGTAGAGAGCCTGTCAACATTTCCATTAGAAAGCCCTATTTTCAGAGTTTATAACTCAGTCATAAAACTCTGCTCCAAGCTGGGCCTTGGCTTTCTAGTTGAATTCTCAGCTCAGCGGCAAACTCGTTTCTTTTCTTTCTTCCCCTTCATCTTCTCCATCCCCATCCACTCCTCTATCCCCCTCTGCTTCCTCCTCTTTTCCAGGACAAAAAAAAAAAATTTTTTTTTTAAATCATTGCTCTAAATTAACTAAGTTAAAGGAGGACTTGTGCTTAGGGAAGTCTTTCAACCGCTTCATATTAAGCACATCCTTTTTAATGCTCAGGTATTGAGATTTTTTTTTCAGAAACTGTTAGGAATCAAGATGTTTCTAATCAAGGCCTGTGATGTAGTCCTTCGAATCATAATGAAGATGTGTAAGCCACTAGCATTTGAAGGGGCGGGAGGGTTTCCGGAGAGAGGATTTTATCTTTGAAATGTTTCACCTTGTTTCTTGAATTCCAAAGGTCTGCATTTAATTCCGTCCCCTAAAGGTAACAACAATGGCAAATATCTCATTATTTTGTCACATGCGCACAGAGCTTTGGAGAACACAGCATCAGCACAGCAACTTCCAGATGGCAGGTATGAGTGTTTACAGGCCACCAGGGTGGAGAGAGAGACAACACACAAAATACTAAGTGACAAAGAATGGTGCACAAGTGACGAGCGGAGGTCTGCCGTTCCAAGTCTGGTCAGTCACAGCCTGGGGAGTTTTTATGGCCTATTCAAGGCTGTGGCGCAGACTAAACAAAGTTTCCTTTACTTTCACCATGACATCCTTGAAGGCCAGGCCAGAGGGTGGGGAAGACTTATACGCACAGCCAACTCTGCTCAAACCAGAGCCTGCGGCTTCACTGTCAAAGTTCTGTGGCTGACCTTGGAGCTTCATCCCCAGGGCCCCCCACCAAAACTCTATCTCAAACAGAAAGTCAAGCCACACAGGAAT
>NW_027964940.1:0-209 GCF_054177405.1 Leptonychotes weddellii
TGATTGGATCATGTTTTCCTGTTTCTTTAGGTGCCTTGTAACTTTGTGTTTGTATTTGAAAAAACAGCCACCTCTCTTAGTCTTTATGGATTTACTTCATACAGAAAAAGACCTTCACCAGTCAGTCCAACTAGAGATTCTGGAGGCCTCTCAGACCTTTTCTGTGAATGCATCCTTTCTGGACTTATGTCCAATTCCAATTAGTTAAT
>NW_027964941.1:0-209 GCF_054177405.1 Leptonychotes weddellii
ATTCCAGGATTCAAGACATAAATACGAAATAGGACACTGGGAAGTTAATAGGAGAAGGTGTAGGAGAAGAATTTTGTTGATCTAGGAGTGGAGAAGGACTTCTTAAACAAACTTCACAAGCACAAACATTAGATGATTTTGAAAGAATAAAAACATCAACAGGAAGAGTATTTGTTCAACAAATGATGTCCTGGATCCAGTTAAGGGGA
>NW_027964942.1:0-209 GCF_054177405.1 Leptonychotes weddellii
TTTAAAAAAAAGGGGGGAGAGAATGTGATCAGGCAGGAGACTAGAAAAACCCATACACTAGAGATTTAGGGTATATTTTTATCTGTTAGAAGAAACTGTATCCCAAAATTTTAAAGAGAGAACAACTTATATATATATGCCAAAAATAAGGGTAACTACTATGAAGGGATAGAATATGACTCTAAAAATGAAAAATAAATAAGATTTTT
>NW_027964943.1:0-209 GCF_054177405.1 Leptonychotes weddellii
TTTTTTTTTTAAAGATTTTATTTATTTATTTGACAGAGACAGAGATAGCGAGAGCAGGAACACAAGCAGCGGGAGTGGGAGAGGGAGAAGCAGGCTTCCCCCTGAGGAGGGAGCCCGATGTGGGACTCGATCCCAGGACCCTGGGATCATGACCTGAGCCGAAGGCAGACGCTTAACGACTGAGCCACCCAGGCGCCCATCAATATGCA
>NW_027964944.1:0-209 GCF_054177405.1 Leptonychotes weddellii
GGAGCAAGATGGCGGAGGAGTAGGAGACCTGGATTTCGTCTCCTCTCAGGAATTCAGCTGGATAGGGATCAAACCATTCTGAACACCTACAAACTCAACAGGAGATCAAAGAAAGGAATAGCAACAACTCTCTGAACAGAAAAGCGACCACTTTCTGGAAGGTAGGACGTGCGGAGAAGTGAATCCGAGGCGATATTCGGGAGGATAGA
>NW_027964945.1:0-209 GCF_054177405.1 Leptonychotes weddellii
AAATTTTACGACCTCTATGAGCCTCAGGTCCCTCATCAGCTGAATGGATAACAAAGCACAACCAACTGCAGATGAGATGGTGCATCTCAATGGCACCTACTGGTCTACGATAATCCCTCCTCCCCACGCATCCTATGTCAGGCATTGCCCCAACAGGATGGAGCCTGAGGAGTGGCCCACTGACCCCACCACCACCACTAGATAGGCCC
>NW_027964946.1:0-209 GCF_054177405.1 Leptonychotes weddellii
ACATTCCCATGCTGTGACCCGGTCTCCCCCAGGTGACAGAGCCTTACTTTCGCACGCCTCCTAGAGGGAAGACTTTCTCCCCAATCATGGCCAGCACACTATTCCATTCCATCAGACTGAATTTGGGTATGATAATTTTTACAGGTGGGATAAATAGTCTTCCATTTGTGAAAACACTGTAAGAATAAAAAAAAAAAAAAAGCGTTCAT
>NW_027964947.1:0-209 GCF_054177405.1 Leptonychotes weddellii
CGGCGGGAAACCTGCTTCTCCCTCTCCCACTCTCCCTGCTTGTGTTCCCTCTCTTGCTATGTCTCTCTCTGTCAAATAAATAAAATCTTAAAAAAAAAAAAAAAAAGATGCTCAACATCACTAGTCATTAGGGAAATGCAAATTAAAACCATAATAAGAAATCACCTCATGCCTGTTAAAATGGCCATCATCAAAAAGATGAGAGCTAA
>NW_027964948.1:0-209 GCF_054177405.1 Leptonychotes weddellii
CCACTCCAGAAACCCTCAGTTTGTTTCCTGCGATTAAGAATTCCTCATATCAGTGAGGTCATATGATACATGTCATTCTCTGTTTGACTTATTTCGCTCAACATAATACCCTCCAGTTCCATCCACGTCGTTGCAAATTAAAAGCCAGATATTTCTAAAGACAGAGAGGGTTGCCCAATCTTCAGTGACAGCCCTGTCACTCAGGCTAT
>NW_027964949.1:0-1156 GCF_054177405.1 Leptonychotes weddellii
AAGGGCCCAGGAGAGGGTGTCTGGCAGCCGTCACGTGGGCCCGGCCTGTGCCACAGACTACACAGGAAAGTAAGGAGGGCCTCTGGACTAGCAGGGGGCCAGGGCCAAGCCATCAAACATCTGGCACATCTGTGCCTCACTTTACCGATGAGGTTCAGGGGTGGGGGTGGTCACGGTGCTGTCAGTGTGTGGGCAGTCGGGCCTGAAAGCCAGGGTCTTCCCTGCTTCCTCTTTGCCCCAGACAGCCTCCCAAGGACCTAACAGAGGCCCATGGGTGCAAAGTGCCCAAGGGCCATGACTTCCTCATCCTGGTCAGGCCCAGTGCCTTCTTGGAGTCACCCAGTCCATGGGGTGGACAGTGGGCCTGAAGCTGTTACCCAGTGACCTGGCTGCCCGGCTCTCAGATGCTCTTCTGTTACCAGCCCTGCCCTGGTAGGAGCTCCTGGTCCTAGTGCCAGTTGTCTTCACTTGGTCCCCTTTCTGGTTTCTTCTAGGTCGAAGCGCCCCATCCCCATCTCCACAACAGCGCCCCCGGTCCAGTCCCCTCTGCCGGTGATCCCCCACCAGAAGGTAGGTGCTGACTCCACTCTCAGCGGTGGTTCCTGTGGGGCAGCCCCTGGCTTGCCTGCCTGATCCTGGGTTGGCCCAGCCAGGGCCCTACCCTTGCCCCTGTTGTGGCTGTGAGGGAGGTGGGGCAGGCCCCCAGGAAGAGGCGTTCAAGCCCCCATGAAATACTGAGTGTGGGGTGCCTGCCCGGGTGCTCGCCAGCCCCCGGGGCCTCGGGGCCGGGCTGATGGAAAGCCAGCCTAGGCAGCGGTGCTTTTGAGAGGGATCTTCCTCCCAGCTAGGTGGGGACAAGGATCCTGAAGGCTCTGACCCTCATTCTCCTGAGGGTGCTGGGAGGGGGGTGACTGGGGCATGAGGGCCAGAGGCCCCAGTTTGAGCAGCCACCCCAGGCATGGAGGAGGCCTGCCTGCTCTCAGAGTTTATCCTCTGACATAGGGTCTCCCCCCAGTTTCCACCACCCCTCCCGACTGAACGCCCCATGGCCTATCAGGAGTGCTGATAGCAGCCAGGCTACCTCGCCCCCGTGCCCATCACCCCTTCCCAGCTCCCTCGAAGCAGCTTAACCCCGTGGGCCCAAAGGGCTCGACCC
>NW_027964950.1:0-209 GCF_054177405.1 Leptonychotes weddellii
TGTTGGAAGGAGTGCAAACTTGTGCAGCCACTGTGGAAAACAGTATGGAGTTTCCTCAAAAAGTTAAAAATAGAACCATCCTATGATCTAGCAATCACACTACTCGATATTTATCCTCAAAATACAAAAACACTAATTCAGAGAGATACATGCAGCCCTATGTTTATAGCAGCATTATTTACAATAGCCAAAATATGGAGGCAGACCAA
>NW_027964951.1:0-209 GCF_054177405.1 Leptonychotes weddellii
CTGCTCGGCGGGGAGTCTGCTTCTCCCTCTGACCCTCCTCCCTCTCATGCTCTCTGTCTCTCATTCTCTCTCTCAAATAAATAAATAAAATCTTTAAAAAAAAAATAAAATAAAATAAGTCAGGGAGATGGAAATGACAGCATAGGGAATACAGTCGATAATATTGCAGTAACCTTGCACAGTGACAGATGGTGACTACGCTTATGGGA
>NW_027964952.1:0-209 GCF_054177405.1 Leptonychotes weddellii
GGCAATTTTCTATAATTTGAGGAAAATAGTTGGTAGCTCAGTGCCCACTAGAAATGGCTCACAATGGTTCTGCTCTGTTAATATTTTTTTTTTATCCACCTGAGAGAGAGAGAGCTCGAGCAGGAAGGAGGGGGAGAAGCAGACACCCCCGCGGAGCAGGGACCCCGATGCAGGGCTCGATCCCAGGACCCTGGGATCATGACCTGAGC
>NW_027964953.1:0-209 GCF_054177405.1 Leptonychotes weddellii
TTTACCAAATTGGCCAAGTTTAAAAAAGAATTAATTACATTAGTTGATGCATAGATTAATTGACTTAAATATGAAACAGCTGACAGTGATACACTCCTCACAAAAAATGTAAATAGGTATATATTTTTGGGTTGCAATTTAGGAAACTTTAAGTTATAAATTTTAATTACCTTAATAGCTATGAAGATGGATAGCCATTAATTTCTCCA
>NW_027964954.1:0-209 GCF_054177405.1 Leptonychotes weddellii
TTTACCAAACTGGCCAAGTTTAAAAAAGAATTAATTACATTAGTTGATGCATAGATTAATTGACTTAAATATGAAACAGCTGACAGTGATACACTCCTCGCAAAAAATATAAATAGGTATATATTTTTGGGTTGCAATTTAGGAAACTTTAAGTTATAAATTTTAATTACCTTAATAGCTATGAAGATGGATAGCCATTAATTTCTCCA
>NW_027964955.1:0-209 GCF_054177405.1 Leptonychotes weddellii
AACTCTTACTTTTACGCATGAGTAATATCCAAAACCCCGAACAACCTAATAAGCAAAACACATGGTTTTCCCTGCCAACATAGACTTAGCGCTTAAGAATATCCAACCTGGTGGAACATGCAGAGAGGGAGTAAGGATGGGGAGTCTGCACTATTGAGATGGCATGTAAACCGGGAACGCCATCCTAAGCCACGGATTCTGAGAGACGC
>NW_027964956.1:0-209 GCF_054177405.1 Leptonychotes weddellii
TAGTTCTGGACCCGCTCTTGAGCAACATTTGCCTGAGGCACAGTTTCATTTGAGTATATTTTTACATACTGTGTGTGGGTGTGTATTTTTTTTTTTCCCACAGACCATTTGAGAATAAGTTGCGGGCTTTCTAACCATTTCCCCCTTAACATTTTAGTGGGTGTCTCCTAAGAACAAGGATACTCTGTCCCCACCATCACTCCAGGAAT
>NW_027964957.1:0-209 GCF_054177405.1 Leptonychotes weddellii
TGATGTGAGAACAGAAGGACTGGAGTGACCCCTGGGCTTCTGTCACATGGGGCCGGTGTCCTCCCGGGTTATTTGTAAAGTAAACCTGAGGCAGGATCTGTTAAAGGAAAAAAGAGAGAGAGAGAGAGAGTACACATTACCTGAAAGGAACACCGACAGAGGCCCAGAATATCTGGAGTCTTGTTGAGGGATAAACCTATGACATTGCA
>NW_027964958.1:0-209 GCF_054177405.1 Leptonychotes weddellii
TCTGGGACTGGGAGCGCTCCCCTCGGTGTCCACCCGAGAGGGGGTGGTGCTTCTTGGCCGCCAGTTCCTGCTGGTTCTGCAGCCAAGCAGTGGCAGAGACTTTAAGTCTCTGATGGCTGTTCTCCTAGTCCCCAAGAGTTGAACCACAGAGTGTTTTACTCTGCACCAGGTCGAGAACGTGATCAGCCGGTCAGAGCAGCGACCTCCTT
>NW_027964959.1:0-1156 GCF_054177405.1 Leptonychotes weddellii
CTTGCAGGTACTGAGAAGTTCAGTTATGGAATTAACCCACGTTTGGAATTTTGTCAAGGAGGCAAATGACAGATTCGGAAGGGGAGGGTTGGGGAGGAGGTAGTGGCCAAAGTAACAAAACAATAGATTGGCGAGGGCCTGACTCCCCAGGAATGACCCCAAAAGACAAGATGGGACAGATGGGGGGGGTCACACAGGGGTCCAGGGACTAGGTTCTGTGTCAACAGAAAGGGTCTCCAAACAAGCGTGTGTGTTCTTGGGGCAGGAAGAGGCCCTCACAAGACAAGCCGACACTGGGGGACAAAGCCCCTACATGGGGCAGGGGGCACTGGGAAGGAAAATCACAGAAGCTTATTGATGGGACGATGGGCACCACCGGGTACTTGGGTCTCCATCCTTGAGTGGTCCCCGTGCTCCTCAGGCACAGCCGGAAATTTCGTGCGCATTCCAGCAGCAGAACAACCACTACCTCAGAGGCTGGTGACCATGCAAGCAGACCTTGCCAATTACTTCTGGGAGAGCAGAAAGTTCTCCACCCAGCGGCCAAGAAGAAATAATTTATGTTCCTCTGGACATGTTCTTGCCCCCTCAGTGTATCAACTGGTCAAGCCCAAACCAAAACCTACCTAGATTCCCTCTGGGATCCTACATAAAATGTATTCAGATGGTATCCATGTCAGTGTAAAATATTTAAAGTTAAATTATTAAACTCTAGAGTTGTTTTTTTTTAAAACACATAACCTTGCTAGATTTGGTCAGTGAGGACATTGGAAGCCCCTCAATCTATTTTTTTTAGCTGTACTGAGGAATAAATGACAAATAAAACTGTATATACTTAAGCTGTACAATGTGATGATTTGATATACACATATAATTGTGAAATAATTATCACAATCCAGTTAGTGAATACATCACCAATCACCTTGCCTTGTTAACTCACGTGTGTGTGTGTGTGTGTGTGTGTGTGTGGTGAGAATGCTTAAGATCTACTCTCAGCAAAGTACCCACTATAAGGGGCGGAGCAAGATGGCGGAGGAGTAGGAGACCTGGATTTCGTCTCCTCTCAGGGATTCAGCTGGATAGGGATCAAACCATTCTGAACACCTACAAACTCAACAGGAGATCGAAGAAAGAATAGCAACAACTCTCTGAACAG
>NW_027964960.1:0-209 GCF_054177405.1 Leptonychotes weddellii
GTACTTTTCAGCAAAGGCACGGTATCATTTCCTGTGGCAGGGCGAATACACACAGAGACTAAAGTGAGCACAGATGGGAAGAAAAGGGGGCAGAAATTTAAATTCTTTTGACTCACTTGCCTCGTGCCAGACGCCATGCTAAGAACTTTACATTTATAATCTCATGAAATTGGCACAGAATTCCAGGAAGTTGATGCTCTGAAGGACTT
>NW_027964961.1:0-209 GCF_054177405.1 Leptonychotes weddellii
ACAAACAATTAATCATGGAACACTTCATCTAAAACTAATGATGTAATGTATGGGGATTAACATAAGAATAAAAAAAAATAAATTAAAAAAAATATTCATGAGACACCAAAGTTCCAAAATCCAGTAAATTATGTAAAAGTATTTGTTCTTTGATGAGATATAATTTCATTCTTTAGCCATTTCATGTAGGCAAGTGAAGCAATGTAACA
>NW_027964962.1:0-209 GCF_054177405.1 Leptonychotes weddellii
CACCTCTGCCCCCATCCCTGCGCTGCAGCCACCGCGGCCTCCTGCTTCCCGGCACACGGCAGCCCGCGCCCCTTCGGGGCCTTTGCAGCTGGACTGCCCGCTGCCTCAATTCCCCTCCCCACGTCCCGTCACCCTTCCCCTCTCTCCTTAAATGCCGCCTCCTCAGAGAGGCGCTGTGTCACCCCATGTAAAGTAAGACCCCCAGTAGT
>NW_027964963.1:0-209 GCF_054177405.1 Leptonychotes weddellii
GAGCGCCCCAGCCCTCGTGTACCATGGGAACCAGCTGGGTAACGTCCCAGCAAACACACCAAGTCTTCCCACCACGAGAATGAACAGCGCTGAACCATGGTGTCCGTAACGCCTTTCCCTTTCAGGACAACTTTCCGGAAGCGGCCGCACCGCTCAGAGCGGCACTGTTCTCCCCGACTCATGCTGCTGTGTCCTGCACACGGGGACAG
>NW_027964964.1:0-209 GCF_054177405.1 Leptonychotes weddellii
CTGACTCTTCATTTTGGCTTAGGTCATGATCTCAGGGTTCTGAGATGGAGCCCTGTGGCAGGCTTTACGCTCAGCGGGGGAGTCTACTCAAGACTCTTCTCTTCCTCTCCCTCTGCCGCTCCCCACCTGCTCCCCTGTGCATGCTCTATTTCAAATAAATAAATAAATCTTAAAAAAAAAAAGCTAATACATTTATGGCGTTTCCTCTG
>NW_027964965.1:0-209 GCF_054177405.1 Leptonychotes weddellii
TCACGGGCGTTAGGGACTGGATCCGATAGACATAGTTACAAGGTAACCTTACACTTGCAGGTAGATGTAAAGAAAAGCCAGGAGCTACTTGCCGAGAGTGTATCCGTGTAACAAGGCAGGACTGTTAGGGAGAGAGCCTCCCAGTAAGGGTCCTTCAGCCCTGCCACCGAGCGCATTGTGGCTGTCCTCTTCTAGAATCGTCCTCAGAC
>NW_027964966.1:0-209 GCF_054177405.1 Leptonychotes weddellii
CAGCATAAGGAATGCAGTCAATGATATTATAATTGTGTTGTAGGGTGACAGAGAGTAGCAACACTTGTGGTGAGCCCAGGGTAACATACAGAGATGCTGAATCACTATATTGTAGACCTGAAATTAATGTAATGTGTGTCAACTATCTTCAAATAAAAATTTAAAAAAATCTTTTCCCTAACTAAGAAGAAGAAGAAGATGAAGAAGCT
>NW_027964967.1:0-209 GCF_054177405.1 Leptonychotes weddellii
AGATACTAACTTGCAGCAAAAGGATCATCACTTCAAATTAAATGCTGGATGAGAGGAGCACAAGAAATAGTAAACAGGGGGCGCCTGGGTGGCTCAGTTGGTTAAGCGACTGCCTTCAGCTCAGGTCATGATCCTGGAGTCCCGGGATCGAGTCCCGCATCGGGCTCCCTGCTCAGCGGGGAGTCTGCTTCTCCCTCTGACCCTCCCCC
>NW_027964968.1:0-209 GCF_054177405.1 Leptonychotes weddellii
GATGGGGTACATAACAAAAATGACTTCAATACTGCTAGGGAACTTAGTCAAATTACTTTCAGGCAGCAATTTCAGGGTTTGTTTTTGCTTTTTTTTTTTTTTAACTTTTTTTATTGTTATGTTAATCCCCATACATTACATCATTAGATTTAGATGTAGTGTTCCATGATTCATTGTTTGTGCATAACACCCAGTGCTCAATGCAGAAC
>NW_027964969.1:0-209 GCF_054177405.1 Leptonychotes weddellii
TTTTTTTTTTGTAGTAAAAGACAGAGGTTATTTAATTAACTGGCAACTTAATGCAAAAGTACTAACATGACACATCGTGACTGCTTCAAAGTGACACCCAATTCATCACTCTCCAAGTGGGCATGATGTCACACACACACACACACACACACACACACACAAGGACATTATGCCACTGAAAGAATTAGACAAGAGAACGCTGATATAGA
>NW_027964970.1:0-1156 GCF_054177405.1 Leptonychotes weddellii
GTGACCTAGTCTGTGATCTATTCTAGAGAATGTTCCATGTGCACTGGAAAATAATGTGTATTCTGCTGCTCTAGGATGAAATGTTCTGAATGTATCTGTGAATTTCATCTGGTCCAGTGTGTCATTCAAACCCATTGTTTCCTTGCTGATTTTCTGCTTAGATGATCTGTCCACTGATCTAAGTATGGTAGTAAAGTCCCCTACTATTATTTTATTGTTATCAATGTGTTTCGTTATATTTGTTATTAATTGTTTTATATATTTGGGTGCTCCCTTTTTGGCAGCATAAATATTTACAATTGTTAGATCTTCTTATTGCATAGACCCCTTTATTATGATACAGTGCTCTTCTTCACCTCTTGTTACAGTCCTTAGTTTAAAATCTACTTTGCTGTTGTAAGCATGGATACTCTGGGTTTCTTTTGATATCATTAGCATGATAGATGGTTCTCTATCTCCTCACTGTCAATCTGCAAGTGTCTTTAGATCTCAAATGTGTTTCTTGTAGGCTGCATATAGGTAAGTCTCATTATTTTATCCATTTATTTTATAGATGGGTCTTCTGATTGGAGCATTTAGTCCATTTACATTCAGAGTGATTATTGATAGATATGAATTTAGCTCCATTATGTTACCTGTAATGTTGCCATTTCTGGTGATGTTGTCTGTTCCTTCCTAGTCTTTGTTGCTTTCAGTCTTTTTTCCCCACTCAAAGAGTCCCCTTTAAAATTTCTTGCAGGGCTGCTTTAGTTCCGGAGTCCAGCTCCAGCCAGGGTGGGTCTCTTGTAGGAAAGGACGGCGTCAGCGAATGAGGAGACACAGACACAGGATCAGAGTGCAAGCATCTCCTCCTGACAACCTCGGAGGAACTTTATATGTTAGGATATTTTTGTTTTTCCAAATCTTAGATCATTTTCTGGATTACAGCCATAGCCTTCTTTCATTTTTCCTTTGTAATGATTAACATGACCTTTACTGATTTCTGCTTATTGGCTTTCGCTAAAACTAAAAAACAGTACGCAAAGAGAAAGGTGCTAGACAGAGAGTGACCGTTTTGTTATTTTGTTCTATAGAAACTAATTCTTCGTGGAATTAGTTTCATTATGATTGCTTAGATAGGCGTAACTAAGATGAGTAGTCACTTTATCATGAAACC
>NW_027964971.1:0-209 GCF_054177405.1 Leptonychotes weddellii
GGCACCCCCAGTCTTTCTGTGACCCCAAGGGTCCTGAGACCACACTGTCCCAGAGGGTTCCACCCCCCGCTTAGCCACCGGAGTGACGTCCCTCAGCGGAGCAGACTTTTAAAAGTTCCAATTTTGTGCTCCGTGGTTCTATCACTTGCCAGAAGCGGCCGACGGAGGCCCCTCCCCCGCCGTCTATCCTCCCGAATATCGCCTCGGAT
>NW_027964972.1:0-209 GCF_054177405.1 Leptonychotes weddellii
CTTGGGCCAGGTTTCTTTGGCTTTCTTCACTCTTTCTATTTTTATTTTTTGTTCCTTTGACTCAGTAATTTTAAATGACTTGTCTCTGAGTTTGCTGACTGTTTCTTCTGCTTGAATAAGTCCAATGTTGAATGCCTCTAGTGTATTTTTCAAATCAGTTATTGTGTTCTTCAGTTCCAGAGTTTCTGTTTGTTTTTTTAACAGTTTCT
>NW_027964973.1:0-209 GCF_054177405.1 Leptonychotes weddellii
TGTGGTTCATACAAATTTTATGATTGTTTGTTCTAGTTCTGTGAAAAATGCTATTGGAATTTTGATAGGGATTGTATTAAATCTGTAGATTGCTTTGGCGAGTAATCATAGATCTGCTTTCGGTTACTAAAAATTAGTTTGCATTTTCTAGAATGTTATATAAATGGAATCATGTGGTAAGTACTCTTTTCTAACTGGCGTCTTTCATT
>NW_027964974.1:0-209 GCF_054177405.1 Leptonychotes weddellii
ATCAAGCTTTACCATCTGGAATCAATTGCCCTGTGATGGAGAAACAGATCTTCTATCAAGGTTGCTTTGTGATCATGTGGGCCAAGAAAAAAATGTAGGGTCAACTCCTGAAACATGTAGAGCTCTGTACAAAGATGAGAAAAGGTAAGGCAGATAAAGTAGATTATCTTTGACCAAAAATAAAATGAACAAGATTAGAAATTATATTT
>NW_027964975.1:0-209 GCF_054177405.1 Leptonychotes weddellii
AGGTAAGTCTTCTTTCGTTTCTTGGTTAGCCACTTCAGCCTGTTTTCCCTTTGCTCCCCTTTTCCCCTTTGTTTGCACTTTTCTGTCTGAAGATTTATCCTTTCCTGCCGCCTTTTTTGGCTTCGTTTCCACTTTTGCAGGAGCGGGTTTAGCTGACAACCTCGCCGACCTCCTCTTGGGCTCCTCCTTGGCCGCCCCCTCGGCGGAGC
>NW_027964976.1:0-209 GCF_054177405.1 Leptonychotes weddellii
TCTTGGGCTTTTTTTTTTTTTTTTCTTTTTAATTAAGGAGATTAGCCCTTCAGGGTATCATACTTTTCCCCCAGATTATTGTCTTTTTAATTTTTTTTTTAAAGATTTTATTTATTTCTTTGACACAGAGGGAGAGAGTACAAGCAGGGGGAGCGGCAGAGGGAGAGGGAGAACCAGGCTCCCCACTGAGCAGAGAGCCCGATGTGGCG
>NW_027964977.1:0-209 GCF_054177405.1 Leptonychotes weddellii
CAGGAAGAAGTAGAAAATCTGAACAGATCAATAATTGGTGAAAAGATTCAATCTGTAATAAAAAAGAAAAATATTTAAAAAAAAAAAAAAAGGAAAACTCCAGGACCAGGTGGTTTCACTGGAGAATTCCACCAAAGATGTAAAGTAGAACTGATATCAATCCCCCTTAACTCTTCCAAAATATTGAGGAGGAGGTAACCCTTCCAAAT
>NW_027964978.1:0-209 GCF_054177405.1 Leptonychotes weddellii
TTCTTTTTTTAAAAAAAATTATAAGAGAGAGAGAGCACAAGCAGGGGGAGTGGCAGGCAGAGGGAGAAGCAGGCTCCCCACTGAGCAAGAAGCCTGACGAGGGACTAGATCCCAGGACCCTGGGATCATGACCTGAGCTGAAGGCAGACACTTAACCAACTGAGCCACCCAGGTGTCCCAGTAGGGAGTCATTTCTTTTCTTTTTTTTT
>NW_027964979.1:0-209 GCF_054177405.1 Leptonychotes weddellii
TGCAAAGCCGGGCGTAGCTTACCTTAACAATACTGGAAAACGCGTGTCTGTGTGTGTGTTAAAATCTCTCTGAAGATGACACACCACTTTAGTATTAACTATCTAATAAAATTTGCTCATATAAACATACTAAAACTGCATTTCCTGTATTGTGGAAAGTTGAGAGACATCTTACATGTGCTTTAAAATAAGTAGTTAGGAAGTGAGCA
>NW_027964980.1:0-209 GCF_054177405.1 Leptonychotes weddellii
AAAAGAACGGGGGGCGCCTGGGTGGCTCAGTTGGTTAAGCGACTGCCTTCGGCTCAGGTCATGATCCCAGGGTCCTGGGATCGAGTCCCACATCGGGCTCCCGGCTCAGCAGGAAGCCTGCTTCTCCCTCTCCCACTCCCCCTGCTTGTGTTCCTGCTCTCGCTGTCTCTGTCTCTGTCAAATAAATAAATAAAATCTTAAAAAAAAAA
>NW_027964981.1:0-1156 GCF_054177405.1 Leptonychotes weddellii
CCCTCTCCCACCTTCGCTGCACGAGCATGTCGGCTGAAAAAGCCAATGTCTTGGAGCTCATTCTGGGGGGACCCAGGCTTACCGGAGGTCAAATCTGCATCAACATAGCCAAAGCACAAAGCGGGCCAACTGAGGTGCAGGCGGATGCCAGTTCTCTATTTCCAGTACTGGTTTCATAAAACAACTCTTAGCGTAGTTGCAAAGTAGAGGGAGGGCGCCATTAATATTTTCCTCAGACAAACACGCTAAGGTCTCAGTTCTATGTGGAATCTTAAAAAAAAAGACTCAGAGTCATAGAAAAAGTGGTGAAATTTATGCTTACCAGAGGGGGTGGGGAGGGGGAACTGAATGAAGGTGGTCAAAAGGTACAAATTTGCACTTAAGAAAAAATAAGCACTGAGGATACAATACACAACATGCCTATAGGCCCCACTGCTGTAGGGTATATATGGAAGTGGTAAGAGGGTCAATCCTAAGACCTGGCATCACAAAGAAAAGAACATTTTTCCTCTTTCTGTTTTTTTTTTTTTTTTAAAGATTTTATTTATTTATATGACAGAGAGAGACACAGCGAGAGAGGGAACACAAGCAGGGGGAGTGGGAGAGGCAGAAGCAGGCTTCCCGCCGAGCAGGGAGCCCGATGCGGGGCTCGATCCCAGGATCCTGGGATCATGACCGGAGCCGAAGGCAGACGGTTAACGACTGAGCCCCCCAGGCGCCCCTCCTCTTTCTGTTTTTGTCTGTCTCTCGAGGACATGATGGACGTAACTGAACTGACCGTGGTAAACATTTCACAACAGATGTAGGTCAGATGATCATGCTGTACTCATTAAACTTATACAGGGCCGCGTGTCACTTATATCTTAATAAAAATGGGGAAATTTTTCTTCCAAAATTCATGCTTAGAGTTTGTAAATGGATGAGAACGTGATGTGTTTTTCCTCGTTTGTGTCTTGTGGCTCCTTTTCCCTTCAGAGCCCGACTGAGAGAGCACAATGCAAGCCCGAGGAGGGGAACATCAACTCACCCAAACTTAAGGGTATCTGTTCCTCTGAGCTTGCCTGGCCTGCTCCACAAAGCAGAGAGGCCTGGGCCTCCCCAGGTCTGGGCACCCCTGGCTGCGAGCCCAGCCCCTGGTCTCGGGGGCCTGCTTTGT
>NW_027964982.1:0-209 GCF_054177405.1 Leptonychotes weddellii
GTATTGAGGCGGGCACGTTCTGCATGGAGCACTGGGTGTTGTGCACGAACAATGAATCATGGAACACTTCATCTAGAACTAATGATGTAATGTATGGGGATTAACATAAGAATAAAAAAAATAAATAAAAAAAAATAATTACCAAAAAAAATTACAAAAAAATAAAAGGAAAAGAATTACAGAAATAACTTATTAAATAAATAAAAGCA
>NW_027964983.1:0-209 GCF_054177405.1 Leptonychotes weddellii
TTTTTTTTTTTTTTAAAGATTTTATTTATTTATCTGAGACAGAGAGAATGAGAGAGACAGAGAGCACATGAGAGGGGGGAGGGTCAGAGGGAGAAGCAGGCTCCCTGCGGAGCAAGGAGCCCGATGCGGGACTCGATCCCGGGACTCCAGGATCATGACCTGAGCCGAAGGCAGTCGCTTAACCAACTGAGCCACCCAGGCGCCCTCCT
>NW_027964984.1:0-209 GCF_054177405.1 Leptonychotes weddellii
CTCAACACCAAAAAAAAAAAAAAAAAGTCAGATTTAAAAACAGGCAGAGGACCTGAATAGATATTTTTCTAAAGAAGACATACAGATGGCCAACAGATATACAAAAAGATGCTTAACATCACTAATCATCAGGGAAATGAAAATTAAAAACCACGATGAGATATCACCTCAAAACTGTGAGAATGGCTAGAATTAAAAAGACAAGAAGA
>NW_027964985.1:0-209 GCF_054177405.1 Leptonychotes weddellii
TCCCAAACCCCTGGGCTTCAGTGCGGCCTCGGGCAAGTCAAGCCGGCCGGGTCCATCACCCTTGCTTCAAACAGCCGGGCTAAGGGGGCTTAGAGCTACAAATACGAGGGCCCCCTCCAGCAACCCCATCGGTCAGAGCGGGGCCTGATGGCCTGGCTGCTACCGCCCTCCTAGATGTGCCACCAGGAACTGGGAAGAGGCACATCACT
>NW_027964986.1:0-209 GCF_054177405.1 Leptonychotes weddellii
GGATGTAGAAAGGGCGCCTGGGTGGCTCAGTTGGTTAAGCGACTGCCTTCGGCTCAGGTCATGATCCTGGAGTCCCGGGATCGAGTCCCGCATCGGGCTCCCTGCTCGGCGGGGGGTCTGCTTCTCCCTCTGACCCTCCCCCCTCTCATGTGCTCTCTCTCTCTCATTCTCTCTCTCTCAAATAAATAAATAAAATCTTAAAAAAAAAA
>NW_027964987.1:0-209 GCF_054177405.1 Leptonychotes weddellii
GAAAAAAGCTAAGCTCCTCTAACTGTAAGACCAAGAAGATATTTGAGAATAAGATTTTAGAGAAGACGGCATCAGGGAAATCCAAATCAAAACCTCAATGAGATACCACCTCACACCAGTCAGAATGGCTAAAATTAACAAGTCAGGAAACGACAGATGTTGGTGGGGATGCGGAGAAAGGGGAACCCTCCTACACTGTGGGTGGGAAT
>NW_027964988.1:0-209 GCF_054177405.1 Leptonychotes weddellii
CATCTCCACAGCTTGACTTGTTGCTTGGAATCAGCTGATTTTTCAGGGTCCTTTCTTCCCACCTCTGCTGCTCCACAAGGGGCCCAGATTACAGTGGGGAGAAGCCGAAGGACAGAGGGGAAGGCCGGGAGCTTCTTCACCATCACACTGGTTCTGCTTCCTTAGAGGTTCACCTAACTATCTGTAGGTTTGGGAATTAGGGCAGTGCT
>NW_027964989.1:0-209 GCF_054177405.1 Leptonychotes weddellii
CAGTCTGATAGCCTGTGTCTTTTGATTGGGGCATTTCACCCATTTACATTCAGGGTAACTATTGAGAGATAGGAATTTAGTGCCATTGTACTGCCTATAAGGTGACTGTTACTGTATATTGTCTGTGTTCCTTTCTGGTCTATCTTACTTTTAGGCTCTCTCTTTGCTTAGAGGACCCCTTTCAATATTTCTTGTAGGGCTGGTTTCGT
>NW_027964990.1:0-209 GCF_054177405.1 Leptonychotes weddellii
CCTCGCACGAGTCTGTGGGGCCGGCTGCCTCAGGCTGGCCTGAGCGTGAGAAGCACAGCTGTTCAGAAGCCCAGCTGACTCCCCAGCGCTGGTCCAGGCAGAGGACCGGCGAGCTCAGGGCTGATGAAGGAGGCCACGGGAGACGCTTCTCATTTCCAGCCTTGCTCCCAAATTTGCCCACACCCCATACAGTCACCTCGAGGCCCCCG
>NW_027964991.1:0-209 GCF_054177405.1 Leptonychotes weddellii
TTCTTATCCTTTCTTTTATCTATGTTGTATATCATGTTGATTGATTTGTGAGTATTGAAACACACCTGCAGCCCAGAATAAATCCCACTTAACTGTGGTGAATAATTCTTTTAAAGTGTTGTTGGATTTGATTTGCTAGTATGTTGTTAAGCATTTTTGCATTCATGTTCATCAGGCATATTGGACTATAATTCTCTTTTCTTAGTCGG
>NW_027964992.1:0-1155 GCF_054177405.1 Leptonychotes weddellii
TTCCTACAGATAAAGCCCCAGGGGCCAAGATTACAGAACACTCAAGAGAATAGTATTTCAGGGCGCCTGGGTGGCTCAGTTGGTTAAGCGACTGCCTTCGGCTCAGGTCATGATCCTGGAGTCCCTGGATCGAGTCCCGCATCGGGCTCCCTGCTCAGCAAGGAGCCTGCTTCTCCCTCTGACCCTCCCCCCTCTCATGTGCTCTCTCTCTCTCATTCTGTCTCAAATAAATAAATAAAAAATCTTTAAAAAAAAAAAAAAGAGAATAGTATTTCATGAATGAAGACACAAGACATATAATCAACAGGTTTAAGTTCCCCAAGAATATCAAATAACAGAACTATTGGATAAAGACCATAAAGTAGATTCTTAAAATAATTAAAGTAAGTTCTAACTTATATACAGGACTTACTAAGGGCCAGGTTCTACTCTAAGTGTTTTATATATATTGACTCATTTAACCTCAAAATAATTTTAAGTGGGTAGGTATTACTACTGTAACTCTCACTTTAAAGGTGATAAAACTGAGGCACAGAAAGATCTCATTGTCTAAATTTGAACCCTAACAGTCTAGCTACAGAGTCTTCACACTGCAAAAAAATATATATATAAATGAAAATAGTCATCTTGAAGACTGATCTAAGATGACATAGCGTGTTACTTGGAGAGATCATTAGAAAACATGAAAATGATTATGAGCCACTGAAGAAAACATGGGACACTCTAACAATGTTACTATGAGTTCCGGAAGGAATGAAAGGAGAAGTGGGGAAGGTAATATTCAAATATATAATGACAATGTTCCAGAAATGCTGAAAGATGTAAATCCTCAGAGTCAGGAATCACAAGTTTCAAGTAGGATAAATAAAAAGAAAAATGTCTTGTAGCAGAGGTCCAGAATCCCCTGGGGAGATTGGCCCCTGGGGCTTTATCTGTAGGAACCCTATGTGACTCAGCTTTAGCCCCAAGGGTATTACAGGCTCAAGGTTATATATTTTATTTTCATCCCTGATCTGGGGTGTCAGGGATATCAGGAGCATCACTGACCAGCAGTTTCACTGGCTCGGGGCACCTTTTTCTGTTCCTTCACTGACTAGAGGCTTGTGGGCCATTTGGATGATATAAGTTCAACCCCAAATTCCCATGGGATATAGG
>NW_027964993.1:0-209 GCF_054177405.1 Leptonychotes weddellii
ACATACCTATCAATAATTACTTTGAATGTAAATGGACTAGATGCTCCAATCAAAAGACATAGGATGATGGAATGGATAAAAAAGCAAGACCCATCTGTGTGCTGCCTACAAGAGACTCATTTCAGACCTAGAGAGACACCTGAAGATGGAAAGTCAGAAGATGGAGAAGCATTTATCATGCATATGGAAGTGAAAAGAAAGCAGGGTAG
>NW_027964994.1:0-209 GCF_054177405.1 Leptonychotes weddellii
CCTCTTTCACGCAACACCACACGGATGGGGGTTCGCGGGGCCTGGGCAGGAACCTGGACGGGCCAGGAAGCCTCCTCTGCTCTGCTGGGGCCGCAGCTCCACGCAGCGAGGCCAGAGCGTGCTCAAGATCTGACCGTTGGGTCCCAGCGTCCGGAGCCCCGTGGCTTCCTGGAGGCACAATGCTGCTGGGGTGGGACGCGGGGCCGGAA
>NW_027964995.1:0-209 GCF_054177405.1 Leptonychotes weddellii
CCTGGACGCCGAGATCATGACCTGAGCCGAAAGCAGACGCTTAACCGACTGAGCCACCCAGGTGCCCCTTGCGAGTTGTTTTTAAAATAGTGTACCTCTAGGGACGCCTGGGTGGCTCAGTCGTTAATCATCTGCCTTCGGCTCAGGTCATGATCTCAGGGTCCTGGGATCCAGCCCCGCGGCGTCGCGCTCCCAGCTCAATGGGAGGC
>NW_027964996.1:0-209 GCF_054177405.1 Leptonychotes weddellii
TTCAATTGGCCATGGTATAGTACATCATTCATTTTTGATATAATGTTCAATGGTTCATTAGTTATAGTGCTCATAATATCATGTGCCTTCTTTAATGCCCATAACCCATTTACCCCATCCCCCCACTCACCTTCTTTCTGCAAGCCTCAGTTTTTTTCATGGAGTCTAGAGTCTCATATGGTTTGTCTCCCTCTCTGATGTCTTCCCAG
>NW_027964997.1:0-209 GCF_054177405.1 Leptonychotes weddellii
CATCTCTCATCCTCCATTCCTTTCCAGCCTTCCTGTCTCATCTAAGGGGGGGAGGAAGGTGGATAATCAATAGGGATCAAGGAAACAGATTGAGAATACTGCAGCCAAGAAAAGGAAAAAGAAGAAGTGGGAACTAACTATAAAAAACACTTATGAAGGTCACAGCTCCAATATTGGAATTTAATATGAATATTATAGAATGTTCTCCC
>NW_027964998.1:0-209 GCF_054177405.1 Leptonychotes weddellii
AAGTGTGTGGCCATGGTCCTTTGCTTGGCAGAGAAAGTTTGCTGGGTGCCACAAGTCAAAGTTGATGAACAAGAAGGCCCCCACTGAGGTGACAACAAAACTCGCCAGATGTTGCTGATGTCACTAAGCCACCATTTCCTGACATGTTTTGTTCCCGGGAGCTTTTGTAGAGCAGTGCAAATAAGGTGGAGAAAAACTGCCTTGGACCC
>NW_027964999.1:0-209 GCF_054177405.1 Leptonychotes weddellii
TATAATAAACAAATTTGGGTAAGTTTCAGAATTCAAATTCATCATTCAAAAATCAGGCATGTTCTATTTTTTTTATTTTTATTTATTTTTTTTATTCTTATGTTAATCCCCATACATTACATCATTAGTTCTAGATGAAGTGTTCCATGATTCATTGTTTGTGCATAACACCCAGTGCTCCATGCAGAACGTGCCCTCCTCAATACCCA
>NW_027965000.1:0-209 GCF_054177405.1 Leptonychotes weddellii
ACATCCTCACTCCTACACCTTTACTTATCCCTTGTACCTGGAGTGACCTCTCCATCCTCTTAGATGATTAATTCATGTCTGTGTGCATAAAAGGAAGAAAGAACAAAGGAAGAAAGGAGTCATTTACTCCAAAATGTGAAGGTCAGCCCCACTGTTCCCTTTCCAAGATTTGTGGGGCCTGGGGGCATAATCCCATTGTGCACACCTAA
>NW_027965001.1:0-209 GCF_054177405.1 Leptonychotes weddellii
ATTGCTTCCCAGGGGAGCCACTTTGAGGAACAGTACTTATTTTGCTATATAAGCTTTAAGATGGTGGATTTCTTTTTTGGGGGTAATACTCCCTTTAAATCTAGCATGTTAATCACGTTAGAAGACAGGGAGTTTAGAGGAGCCAACCTAAAAGGCAGTGTTTGCTTGTATTACCTTTGTATCTCATTATTAGCAAAAATTTTCATTTG
>NW_027965002.1:0-209 GCF_054177405.1 Leptonychotes weddellii
AAACATTTTAAAAAGGATTAATGGGGTTAACCTTCTCATGGATGCATTTTTTTTTAATATTTTATTTATTTATTTGACAGAGAGAGACACAGCAAGAGAGGGAACACAGGCAGGGGGAGTGGGAGAGGGAGAAGCAGGCTTCCCGCTGAGCAGGGAGCCCTATGCGGGGCTCCATCCCAGGATCCTGGGATCATGACCCAAGCCGAAGG
>NW_027965003.1:0-12385 GCF_054177405.1 Leptonychotes weddellii
TTTCTTGACTTCTTGGATACAAAAATAGCCTTTTAAATTATATATATATAATATATAAATAATATGTATAAATTGCATTTATTTATTTATTTTTAAAGATTTTTTTTATTTATTTGACAGAGAGAGACACAGCGAGAGAGGGAACACAAGCAGGGGGAGTGGGAGAGGGAGAAGCAGGCTTCCCGCTGAGCAGGGAGCCCCACGCGGGGCTTGATCCCAGGACCCTTAACCAAGCTTAAGTTATTTATATACATATGAAATATATGAAATCTGTATTACTGTGTGTTGATCATATTATTCAGTTCATACTGTACATTATGCAATGTATAATTAATTATCCTTTTTTGTTTTAAGATTTTATTTATTTGAGAGAGAGAGAGAACATGAGCAGGGGGGAGAGGGAGAAGCAGGCTCCCTGCTGAGCAGGGAGCCCAACATGGGGCTTGATCCCAGAACCCTGGGATCATGACCTGAGCTGAAGGCAGATGCTTAACTAACTGAGCCACCCAGGCACCCTATAATTAATCATCTTAATGAAAAGTAGGCATGTGATGTTTTTTAAGGGGTAGGACTTTAAGATGTTATTTTATGACCAAATCAGAGAGACAATCACACAGAGAAAGGAAGATACAAAATGACCCCCTAGCCTTCCCCATCCCATCCACTCTAACCAAGCTCTCTTAAATTGGTTGAAAGTATATGCTGCTCCTTCAGCTTCCTCTAAAGTTCTAAAATTAAGAACTAAAGTGAGTCCCCTTCAGTCTCCTGGGCCTTTAGTTCTTTGGGCAAATGGAGATTTGATTCCATTACCCAGTAAAATGACTCTTCTTTAATTTTCTCATAGAATTTGTGATTCTCTTCTCAACAGCTTGTTTTTTATCGCAAAGTGACTTTATTCTTAACTGCTGTAGGAGAACTTAATTCTTTACTTACGCTACCCAGCCGGGTTAGGTCAACCTGTAGAGTTGTTTATGCTCAAGTGGCTAATCCATTTTGAGATTTTTTTTTTAAATCACTGTTTCGGTATTGATAGTAAGAACAATTTTGTTATCAATTCTTGGTGAGAATTGAAGTGCTCAAGCTATGAGTCAAGTGAACCTGTAGTATTTTCTGTCTTTTCAACTTACTTGCTTTCTCCCTCTAATCCACTTGGCCTGAGGTATTTATATTTAGTTGGCAGAGTGGAAATAAGTCTCAAGTGAAATTCTCTAAAATCAACAGTTGGGAAAAATGTGATACTCAATAAGTTTCTTTGAGAAGGTTTCTATTTTCCTTGAGATAATCTCCGTCTTGCATAGCAGAGCAGTTTTCTCAAGCAGAGGGTGTTCTTGACATTTTCCCAAATGGTTGCAGCTCCTCAAGATTGCTCTGGGAATTTAAATATGTTTATCTAAATTCATCTATCTATTTGCTATTTAAAGAGAGGAATGTTTCAACACATTTGTGAACGGGAAATACTTCTTAAAACTGTTCGGTTCTGAATCAGGAAACGTTCCTAAGTCTACCTTTTTTCTGTAAAAATTGTACAGATTGTTTACTGGCCCATGTGAAATGTTACTGTATTTTGCTTTATGCAAATCATATCATAGCATAATTTGTCTTTCCCTTCAAAGAGGGTCTCTGGATTATGAATTAATGACTTCTCTGAAAACTCAATGAAACTGTTGCACAGAGAAGACTTGATCTGTGATTTCTTGGGGAGACCTATGCTGAGGAGTTCTGTCCTCTGTTCACCACTCTGTTGTTTGGGGAGTAATTATGTTTACACAGTTATAGCACATCCATACAAACTGGTGTCAAAATAGCAAAGAAATGTGTCTTTTCCAGTATATCCAGTCAGCTATGGTTATCTAGAAAGCCAGGATAAAAAGGGCTCAGATGTCCATGGAACAAGAGATCCAGTTAAGCCCTCTTCATGGATGTTCCTGTATTTCATGTGTAGAAAGTGGCGTGAAGGGAAGTGCCCCATTTTCTAGTTGAGCTCATTGTAACAGCTTCCCAGATTCCACTAGACAGCTGACTTTATGTCGTTCATTTTCTTCAAATTTGTCTGGATGAAATGAAGTTTTTTTATCCTTAAATTCATTGTTCGTGACATAATTTTGATAATTTTCCAAGATTATATGCTTCATACTGGGATGCTTCTCATGGATTTCATGGCTGTTTTTCATTTTTATAAGTTGCTTTTTTAAGCAACTTTATGGAGGAATGTTTTTCACAGCATAGTTTTCTCATTTCAGGTATACAGTCTGATGACTTCGAGTAACTTCGTTGAGTTGTGCAACCATCATCATAAGTTTCAGAACATTTTCATCCCTCCACCCTCAATAAGATCCCCACTGCCATTTATGGTTAATCCTTATTCCCACTCCCAGCTTCAGGCAACCCCTAATCTACTTTTTGCCTCTAAATTGTCCTCTTCTGGACATTCCATTTACATGGAGTCATGTGATATGTGGCCTTTTGTGTCTGGCTTCTTTTACTTAGTATAATGTTTTTGAGGTTCATCCTTGACAACCCCTATCAGTAGTTGTTTCTCTGTATCACTGAATAGTGTTCCACTGAATGCATAATACTACATTTTGTCTGTTCATTCACCAGTTGGTGGACATATAGATTGTTTCTTTGGGGCTATTTTTAATAATGCTGCTATGAATATTCATGTTTGGGTCTTTGTGTGGACGTATTTTTTCATTTTTTTTTTTTTTTTTTTTAAGATTTTTATTTATTTAACAGAGATAGAGAGAGAGCACAAGTAGGCAGAGCGGCAGACAGAGGGAGAGGGAGAAGCAGGCTCTCCGCCAATCAGGGAGCCTGATGCGGGGCTCGATCCCAGGACCCTGGGATCATGACCTGAGCTGAAGGCAGCCGCTTAACCAACTGAGCCACTCAGGCGCCTCTTTTCATTTCTCTTTCATTTCTCTTGGCTAGATACCAGACTGTTTGCCAAAGTAATGTACTATTTTACATTTCTATCGGTAATGTAGGAGGTTTCCAATTTCTTTATATCCACACCAATATTTGTTATTTTCTGTCTCTTATAGTATAGTTATTCTAGAAAGTATGGAATGGTAGTTCATTGTAGTTTTCATTTGCATTTTACTACTGACATGATGTTGTGCATCTTTTCATGTACTTATTAGCCATTCATCTAAATTCTTTGGCAAAGTGGTCATATTTTTGGCCCATTTTTTGACTGAATTTTGTCTTCTTATTATTGAGTTGTGAGTGTTATTATAAATTGTGGAGCCAAGTCCTTTGCTGGATATGTGTTTTGCAATTTTTTTCTCCCAGACTGTTGCTGGTCATTTCATTTTTCTAATGTTGGTGTTCGAAGTGTAGAGGTTTAGAATTTTAATGAGGTCCAACTTAACAGCTTTTTTCTTTTTTGAACTGTGTGTTTTGGATGTCATATATAAGAAATTTTTACCATACCCAGGTCTCAAAGATTTTCTCCTGTATTTTCTAAAGACTTTATTATTTTTAGCATTTACATTTAAGTCTATGATCCCCCTTGAGTCTGTTTTAATATATGGTATAAGTTGAGGATCTAAGTTCATCTTTTTGCGATTGTTCCTGAGTCATTTTTCAAGCAAACTATGCTTCCTCCAGTGAGTTGGCTTGTCACTTTTGTCAGAAATCAGTTCATTATAAGTAGAAGGATTTATTTCTGGATTCACAATTCTATTCCATTCATCTGTATATCTATCTTTATATCATGGGGTGGGCAAAAAACATAACCCCCCAAAGAGGTCCATGCTCTAAGCCCCTGAACGTATGACTGTCTTGGTTTATATGGCAAAAGGAATTTTGCAGATATGATTACATATGAATGCTGAGATGGAGTGTATCCTGGGCCCCTGAGTGGGCTCAGTCTAATCATACAAGTACTTGAAAGTGGAGAAACCTTTCCATGCTAGATCAGAGATATGAGATGAAAGAAGGAGGAAATATGCACTTGAGTATGATAAAGACTTGACCTACTGTTACTGGCTTTGAAGATGGAGGAAAGCGGTCACCAGCCAAGGAATGTGTGTGATCTCTAGAACCTGGAAACAACTTTCAGCTTATAGTCAGCAAGTAAACAGGGATCTCAGTACTACAACTCCAGGAACTGAATTCTGTTAATAACCTAAATAGGAAAGGACACAGATTCTCCCCTACATCCATGAAAAAAGCACCCAGCTCTGCTTGATTTTAGCCCAGTGAGACTGATTAAGATATTTCCATTAAGTATGAATATTGCTATATTCCTGGATGTTTTAACCTGGAGTATGTACTCCTGTGCTGCAAAATGGAAAGTAGCTTATTCCTAAGCAATCATCAAGCCTGTTTTACTGCTTTGGGTTGTATCATTCATTGATGAAAGTGGGAGAGTACATTTATTCCTCGTTCAGAGTATGGCTGTAAACCAAGTTCTGTTGTGGGACAGGTATGTTCTGTGTATATATTGTAAGAACACTCATATTTTAATTTTGTATAAGTTCAAGCAAAAATTGGTAGTACCGCTGTTTATAAGCTAAAAAAAGCCATTTTAATTATTCATTTATTCATTCTTTTATTTGTTCCTCCAGTTGCCACTAACACTTTTCATCGATTTGGCCATCTGTCCATCTGTTCTCCCGTGGATCCAAAAGATATGAATTAATACATACAGCATGCCATATGATAGGTTTTGGGGCCTAAGAGGGAAAAGTTATGTCCTTTGCATGAGGAATTCATATGGATGGAAAGTGGTGGAAGACAATATAAAAGGAGAAAATTAAAGCTTTTCAGTTCTCAGATATAACATGCATAGATGGGTCTATGACCTGAATGATTTCAATCATTCATTATGGGGGATTTGTAATCTTTTGGGAGATGGGTCATACAGGAGGAATTTGTTTTTCCATGGATTGCTCAGGAGTGCCAGCTCTGGATTGCTTGGTTTCTTGTCCTTTGTCATTGCTTCTATCATAACTCTCATGTGTGATATAAACTTTGTTTCTTCATAGAAAATGGACGTGCACAAAAGCTACCATGTGTGGTGATGATAAGGAAAAAGAAAAAATGCTCAGGGTACAGAAGACAAATTATGCATAGAAAGAAATATTTAATTTGTTGGCAGCTCAGATTTATGACATCCAGGAGTCATATATCTGTTCTGCAACAAATCAAGAAAACCTGATTTGTGAACCTGTTTTTACCAATGTTCCAGTCAGTTCAAAAAAATTTTTTTTTTAAAAAATGGCTTTCATTATGCAAGGAAAATTAAGTGGCATGTAGTGAATATTCAGCTAATGCTCATTTTGGTCCAGATTTTTTGCTAACTGATTTTAATGTATGATTTTATTTTTCCCGTAAACAATCCTGGGGAATAAATCCTATTATTAGTTTCATTTTACAAATGAGAAAATTGAGGGCCAAAGGTTTGGATGGTTTGCCCAGTGTCAAACAAATGTGGTTTTTGTGGATGTGGCATTTAAACACTGTCCCTTTGTAATTTAGGGTCCTATTTCCTCACTGTTTCTAGAGACGTCATCTCAGATCTGGGTGATCACCCAGTGATGGTCAAGTATATAATGAAGGGTTTATTAAACTTCACACTATTTATAATTTGGGTCAGATAATTCTTTGTTGTGGGGCTATCCTGTGCATCATGCCATGCTGAGCAGCATCCTTGGCCTCTCCTCACTAGATGCTGGGAGCAGCACTTAGTTGAGACCACTAAAAATGTGTCCAGACACTGCCAAATATTCTGTGAGGGACAATATTGCCCTGACTTTAGAACCACTGCAATTACCAGGCAAATTAGAACTGTGTGCTGTGGTGCACTGAGAAGAAAATCATGGTTAAATGTTTCAGGTAGGTAGAAAAAATATTAGAGGTATTGATGTCTGAGACTTTATCCCTGCCAGAGTTAGCCAGCCTGTAGAGTTAGGGGGCACAGTCTCCAAGACCATCTTCACTTCTGACATCAGTTTGAGTTTGGGGTTCCCCAAAAACACTCTTGTTTTCATGGTTTGCTAAAAGGACTCACAGAGCTCCCTGAAAGCTGTTATCCTCATGGTTACAGTTTATTACAAGGAAAGGATACAGATTAAAATTAGCCAAAGGAAGAGATGAATAAGGCAGGGTGTGGGAAGGCTCCATACATGCAGTTCCTTTGCCCCTTTCCTGTAGATTCAGGACATATTACCTTCCCAGCATTGATATGTGACATTACACACAATATTGCCAACCAGAGAAGCTTACCTGAGCCTCAATGTTCAGAGTTTATATTGGGGCTCTGTTACATAGGCATGGCTGATTGATTGATTGCCTGTGTTTTGATCTCTGCTTCTGTGTGATTCAAAGTCCCCACCCTAAAACACACGGTTGGTCTTTCTGGCATGGCCAGCCCTTACCCTAAGACTATTGGATATGGCTGGGCCCATCCTAAGATCCCTTGCCCTAAACAAAGATGCTCTCTATCAGGAAAGACATGATTACTTCTCAGAAGTTGCAGGCAAAGACCAGACTACTCTTTGGGCATGACCAAGTTCTTTATTACACAATCCCTGAGAAAAGAGCAGATGTTCACTTATAGTTGAAGGAATGTGGCATGTATCCTCAGCTAGTAGCAATTTAGGGATAATGTAAATGGCAGGCATATCAGTTTGCTATATATAATTTTACATATATATATTACGTGGCATTACATATATATGGCATTACATATATATCATATATATGTGATATATCTTACATGATATATATACATATATATGTGATACATATACATATACATACATATACATGATACATATATATAGCATTACATACATATATAATTATATATATATCTCCCAGATACTGTGGCTTAAACAAAAGAAATATGTTTCTCACAGTTCTGGAGGTTTAGAATTCCAAGATCAAGGTGTCAGCAGGATTGATTTCAATCTGAGGCCTCTCTCCTTGGCTTGCAGATGGGGGCCTTCTCTCTCTGCCCTCACATTCTCTGTGCCCACCCATCCCTCGTGTCTCCCTCTTCTTATCGGGGCACCAATTAGAATGGATAGGGCTCCACCCTAATTACCTCATTTACTTCAATGGGATTTCAACATATGAATTTGGGGCAGGGGAGGGACACAATTTAGCTAATGACATTCTGTCCTCTAGTTTCCCGTTTCAATTCATGTCCTTCCTGCACGCAAAGTATACTTATCCCATTCCCAACAACCCCAAATGTATTGAACCATTCCAGCATCAACTCTAAAATCTTACCTAAATATTTAAATCAGCCACAGGTGAGACTCTTAAGTATGATTCATCTTGAAGCAATATTCGTCTCCATCTGTGAACCTGTGAAACCAGACAAGGTATCTGTTTTCAAAGTACAAGGTGGAGACAGGCATAGGGCAGAAATTCCCATTCCAAAAGGGAGAAATCAGAATGAGGAAAGAGATCACATGTTCCAAGCAAGTCTAAAACAGATTCTGTTAGATTGTAAGGCTGAAGAATAATGTTTTTTGTTTGTGTGTTTTGATGATGCTCTATCCTTTGACACCATTGGGGTGACAGCCCTTCCTTCTAGGCCCATTGAGGGCAGCAGTGTTGCCCCCTCAGCTGTGGGCAGCACCCTCCCCTCTACAAAAGTAAGTATGATTAGATCTGTATATACAGAAAGGAAATATTAAGTTCTGCTTGATCCTCATATTCTTAGAGGTTAAGTCAAGTTGGGAAAACAGGGATCTATGCAAATAACTGTAACAAACACCAGTGTAATAATCAAATTGTTGTAATAAACAGTAAATTCTATGATTGCTGGAAGGATGATAAGATTTTAGAAATTTTGATCCGGAATATACTGAGGGACTTTTTGTAATTTATATTGGCCTCATATCTTGTAAGAAATTATTGAATTAATGGATTATAAAAGGAGAGAATTAACGTATTTACTTTGGTAAGCTTGAGAATTTCAGGATTCCAAATAGGATTGGAGGTCATAATGGAGAAGTGCATCAGTCCAGTCATCATCCCAAAATATGTTTCTAATGTAGTTTTAACCTCCATAAATAATCTTGGCTAGGTTTAGGAAGGTTTTCCCCAAATAGCTCTAAATTTGTTTGCAGAGCTTTTAATATTTATTTATTTTTAAGAGCTTCCTACTCTTGGAAGAATGAGGCAAGATAATTTGAAGGATTCATAGTTTGTGTTCAGAAAATATTTGTGACTTTTCTTTAAAAAATAAGTTCCACACAAAAACTTGAACACAGATATTTATATAGCAGCTTCACTCATAAGTGCCAAAACTTGGAAGCAACCAAGACATCCTTCAGTAGGTGAATGTGTAAATAAACTGTGGAACATCCAGACAATGGAATATTTTTTAGCACTAAAAGAAAGGAGCTATCAAGCCATGAAAAGACATTGAAGAAACTTAAATCCATATTAGTAAGTGAAAGAAACCAATCTGAATTGGGGCGCCTGGGTGGCTCAGTCGTTAAGCATCTGCCTTTGGCTCAGGTCATGGTCCCAGGGTCCTGGGATTGAACCCCACATTGGGCTCCCTGCTCAGCGGGAAGCCTGCTTCTCCCTCTCCCACTCCCCCAGCTTGTGTTCCCTCTCTCTCTGTCAAATAAATAAATAAAATCTTTAAAAAAAAAAAAAAAGAAACCAATCTGAAAAGGCTACATACTGTATAATTCCAACTATATGACATTATGGAAAAAGCAAAATTGTGGAGACAGTAGGAAGATCATTGGTTCCTGGGGCTTGGGGGAGGGAGGGATGAGTAGGCACAGGACAGAGGATTTTTAGGGCAGGGAAACTATTCTGAGATACTGTAATGATGGATACATGTCATTATACATTTGTCTAAACCCATAGGATGTACCACACCAAGAGTGATTCGTAAGGTAAACTGTGGACTTGGGGTGATTATGATGTCATTGTAGGTTCCTCTATTATACCAACGGTACCTCTGGTGGGGGATGTAGACGAGGGCTAGGCTGTGCACGGGGAGATGGGATATATGGGAAGTTTCTGCACCTTTTGCTCAATTTTGCTGTGCATCTAAAACTGGTCTCAAAAAACAAAATCTATTAAAAAAAGAAGAAAAAAAAGTCTCTCAAGTTTTCTTTAAGACCAGGAGGTTGAAAGCCTTTGCTTTCTCACATTTTCTCTCTCATTTGTCTCTTTCTGTGTTGCTGTGGAATCTCAGGCTTACGTAGGATCAAAGAATCATATTGCTTTTTAGTCTTTTACTTATTTTTCATCCTTTCCTTACTTTCTACTTTAAAATTTATTTGATGCTCTTCCTTCAGAGTTAAGAGCCAGCTGGGTCTCACCATTTGGTTGAAAACCACACCCCTCACTCTTTCCTCATTTGCGGGATCATTTCAGATCTTCCTTATTCTGTTGCCTTTTGTGTAACACACATCACCTTTTCTTCAGCACATTTAAGCCCAACAGTGAATTTTTCTTAAATTGAAAAAAGTTCAGTGACTCTGATACAGTTCTTCTGCCATCGTGGCCTCCTGCTCAAGAGCAACAAAAGTCATGCAAGACTGGTCTCCACAGTGCCTGTGTTTTACATTTTGGTAGAGTTTTATTTCTACCAACGCTTCTTGAGCGAGCTCATCAACTCCCATCTTTATTCTTTGCTGAGGCAGCTAATAGGGTTGTCATCACCATCTTTTCTTTTCTCTCTCTCTCTTTTTGGGGTTACATACAATTGAATTAACTTTCCAGAGTGATAGTTCCTGAAAACATTTTCTGAAGAACAAAGAAACAGGTTTTCTTTGTATATAAATATAGAAGATGGTTTATGCTGAATGAACGAAGAACCTTTTAATAAAACATTGCCCCTCTTCTACTTTGGTTCATCTGGGGAAAAAATCAATTTTTTGTTCTTCAGGTGCAAAGAAAGATCAAAAGGAAAAGCTGACAATCTCAACAGAGGGTAAGGTGGGACGTCTGACTTAGGCTCTGTTTCTCTGGTGGACTTTAAGCAGCCTCTTTCCAAATGTAATAAATCGGAGAGAGACTCGAGTTTTCTTCTGTGACATTGGAAAGAAGAGTGAACAGAATAAAAAGATTGCCAAAATGTTTTCAAATTCCTGTTTGTTTTTAGTCTTGAAATTTTTCACATAAGAAGTATAGTTCCACTGTATTAAAATGCAGCATAACTTACCTTTAAAAATACTGTGTTAAGGGTGCCTGGGTGGCTCAATCGTTAAGCGTCTGCCTTCGGCTCAGGTCATGCATGATCTCAGGGTCCTGAGATCAAGTCCCACATCGGGCTCCCTGCTCGGCAGGAAGCCTGCTTCTCCCTCTCCCACTCCCCCTGCTTGTGTTCCTGCTCTTGCTATCTCTCTCTCTGTCAAATAAATAAATAAAATCTTAAAAAAAAAATACTGTGTTAATTTCCAATGATTTTTTTTCCCTCCCTTCCAAAGGAGGTTAAACATACTGCATTTATGAAGCATTAAAAATGGAGAATGGAACACATCCATAATTATAAAGGTATCCATTAAACTTTAAAATCCTAAATAATGAGATATTTTAAATTTCTTAGAAGTTAATTTTATTTGCTATGGAGAAAAACATTGGCTCCTCTTTACTTCTGGTATATGTGTTTTTAATGAACACAATTCAATCAAAAATAGAAACTGTATTATTAGTGGAAGATAGTGGAGGAATGATTGCTTTGCAAAATCCACTACAAAATTCGTGAAGAAAATATGCTTTTTATTTTTAGAAAAGCAGTGCATTATTTCCAGAGTTTCTGTAAGTAATGCATGATCATAGTAGAAAAAGTTGAAATGAGAGGGAATTATAAAGAAGAAAGTAAAACTCATCTATTTGATTTGTCCCCAGAGAGATAATAATTTATTCATTACCTTTACTTCTCTATGTGCAAATATATATATTAACTATTTTCATATAGCTTTATTTCACAAAATCGAGATCACACACTTTAAATACTTATAGTCAGCTGTTTTACTAACATGGTAGATGAAAATTTTCTCATGTAGTTAAATATCCCCCCCAAATATAATTGTAATTATTGTATTAAAACCCATCATTTGGGTGCCTGGGTGGCTCAGTTGTTAAGCGTCTGCCTTTGGCTCAGGTCATGATCTCAGGGTCCTGGGATCAAGTCCTGCATCGGGCTCCCTGCTTGTCAGGAAGCCTGCTTCTCCCTTTGCCTCTGCTCCTTCCCCCTGCTCGTGCTCTCTCTCTCTGTCAAATAAATAAATAAAATCTTAAAAAAAAAACAAACCATCATTTGATGAATGAGAATTACTTAACCATTTTTCTCTTGTAGGATTTTCTGTTTGATTTTTCTATATTTATTCTAAATTTACAACCTGAGAAGTTAAAGGTATAACTTTATAAGGCCAAAGATACATTGGAATGTTCACCATCTTCAAAGAGCCAAAGGTTCACAGAAAAGGCTCATCAGCTGCCTTGATGCTTAAGCATCCTCCTACAAATGCCTGTCTTTGAATATAAAATCTTGTCTTCAATGGACAGGTGTGTGATTCCTTCCACTGTCCTGTACTCTATCTGATTCAGCTGGGGTTGCCACCACGGTGACTGGGATAGAGTGCACCACAGTAAATCAAAGATAAGAGGAAGGAATGATTTTCAGATACAGCAGACTCCTGAGGTGGACAAGAGGTTTCGGGCATTTCCAATTTAAACAGTGAATATGCTCTGTGACTTTGAGTGACAGCTTACCTTGTAGTGTTAAGTTCACCCCATGTCACAGATACGTTCAGCTGTATGGAGCGGCTGCAGGGTGCCAGGCACTGGGGAGGGTGCTGGGGATGCATCATGAATGAGACGTTTTTCGTGCGTGCAAAGAACTCACAGTTACTGAAGGTGACCAATAACTCTAGTACAACGTGATAAACACAGTAGTAGAAATATAATTAAGTTGCTGTGGGGAGAGACAGTTTACAAACCTTACGTGGGGAGTTGGGAAGGCTTCCCAGGGACAGTGGTGTTTCTCACACTGATGGATTATGGAAGCAATTTGTTTGTAGCGTTTGTAGTGTTAAGTGGTTTCGATTCAAACCAGTGACCAGTGAAAGGTATTACATTTTTAAACACATGGCACTTTTGTATTTGTATAGCTAATATCGGATTATAGAGTTGGGAAAAGACTGAAGTCATAAAATAATTAGTTCCAACACAGAAACCTCCAGGCCATCCTGTAATGCTACTATACATTTATTAAAAAGAAAACTACACTATATTTGGTAGAGTTTTTATTATTCTTCATAAAGCTGGAAGATTTTATTTAGAGTATATATGGACTACATCAAATAGTTTATGAAATTATTTGTAGAATAACTTTTTCCCTTACTAGACACAAGCCCAATGAAAGCAAGGACCCTTTTTATTTACTTCC
>NW_027965004.1:0-1155 GCF_054177405.1 Leptonychotes weddellii
AAGAGATGGCTAGGACACCTAGGAGTAATTTTGCCAAGATGACAGTGAAGTTGGGGCTGCTCTTTATTCAGTGGTCTAGAGCTTCACAGAATTTTGTGATGAGTTTTTACGGTGCCTGGGGTGTTTCAGAGTCTTGCTGGTAGTTAAGGTCTGGACAAATGCAGTCATTTCTGCTTTGCTCTGCCTGGCAGGGAGACCCTTAGGGCTGGGGTTTTCACAAAGGTTCAGTAGAGGATGGTTTGTTCCCGATTGTGGAGGGACAGAATGGGCAGCAGAGAAGTAGAAGAGGGTCTGTGAGTATCCTAAGCTGACATGTGGTTGTGTCTGTCTGTTACTGAAGTGAGTATTACAGGCAGGTGAAGAAGGCTTCTCAGCAGCATTTGAGGCTTTCCCTCATTTGGGATCCATGAGAGTCCTGGGGTAGGATTGGAACCTGTTTGAGTTTGTCCTTTGGATATCATGTGACAAATACAAGTGTGAGTCAAGGGAGGATCCTTTGGTGTGGGGCAGGAAGGTGTGGGAGTTCATCTGTGGGGTCCGAAGACGTGAGAGTGGTACAGTCTACAGAATCCTGTACACATGGAGTGTCAGCTAAAGGCCTCAGCGCCCTGGTATTGAAGACTTCCTGGTAGAGCAGGGCCTATAATTGGCTGTCTTGAGGGCACAACCTGGGAGACTCCATGGGAATATCGTGGCAGAGGGATGGGACCTTGCAGGCCAGACCCACAGCTTAGAGTGCATCTCCGTGTCCCCCTGCCTGTTACTGCTGAGGACTGAACGCAGTGATTGATGGGAAGGTGAGAGGAGAGCAGCATTAGAGGCACCAGGACCTGGTATTTATTCTGAGGTGGGGAGACTGGGGTGGATGTGGCGGGGGTTGGATTATGTGTTCTCAGAGAGAGAATGTTCATGGTTTCCTCTGTCCTTTTCATGAAAGGGTGGTGTGACCTTTGAGGACATTGCCGTGTACTTCTCCTGGAAGGAGTGGAAGCTTCTTGATGAGACTCAGAGACGGCTCTACCACCATGTGATGCTGGAGAACTTTACACTTATATCCTCACTGGGTAAGGCCCTCAGCCTCCCCTTTGACCTGGACTAGACTCTGTTCTCCCGCGTCCCCCCTCTGCATTTTCCAGGGTAGATTAGTCCTTCTCT
>NW_027965005.1:0-209 GCF_054177405.1 Leptonychotes weddellii
CCAGACTGGACCCCCTCTCTGTTCTCCCCTAGTTGCCTAGAGGCTCCTCCTGCTGGCTGTGTCTTCATGACGTGTCGTCTCCAACTTCTGAGCCGTGGCTCTAGCATTGCTCTGGCTTGGAGCATCGCTCACCTGTGCCAGCAATCTTTTTTTTTTTTTAAGATTTTGTTTCTTGGGGCGCCTGGGTGGCTCAGTCGTTGAGCGTCTGC
>NW_027965006.1:0-209 GCF_054177405.1 Leptonychotes weddellii
TCTCCCTCAGCCAAGTCTCCCCTCCCATGGACGTGACCTCCAGCCACTGCTGATCCTTGGTCCTTCACCCCGGCCACGGTGGTCATTAAGGCTCTTTGCCAGCGATTCCTGGTCCCTCGTGCCTGACTACACGGGAGCCTGACTCTTCCTGTCCCTGGGCTTGGCCAGAGGCCATGTGACGAGTTCTTGCCAATGAAGCATGAGCGCAC
>NW_027965007.1:0-209 GCF_054177405.1 Leptonychotes weddellii
ACAGGCTCCATGGCATGGAGCCCAATGTGGGGCTCGAACTCACGACCCTGAGATCATGACCTGAGCTGAGAGCGAGAGTCAGACTCTCAACCAACAGAGCCACCCAGGTGCCCCTTCAATTTTATCATAGGAAAATACACAGAACATAAAATGTCTTCACCGTCTCTAAGCCCACAGCTCAGGGGCACTAAGCACATTCCCACTGTTGT
>NW_027965008.1:0-209 GCF_054177405.1 Leptonychotes weddellii
CTCTGGGGCGTCAGAAGCCAGAGCTCATCTGCAGTCAGCAAGTGGGGGCTACTGAGCAGGAGGCTGGCCACTGGGGTGCCCACAAAATTCCCTGGAGAGTAAGCCCCAGTGGGTCTTCTGCAAGCGCCTGGCAGCTGTGCTTTTCTCCTTTTTTTCCCCCAGGTTTTTATTTAAATTCCAGTTAGTTAACATTCAGTGTCATATCAATT
>NW_027965009.1:0-209 GCF_054177405.1 Leptonychotes weddellii
TTTTTTTTTTAAAGATTTTATTTATTTATTTGACAGAGAGAGACACAACGAGAGAGGGAACACAAGCAGGGGGAGTGGGAGAGGGAGAAGCAGGCTCCCCGCAGAGCAGGGAGCCCGATGCGGGACTCGATCCCAGGACTGTGGGATCATGACCTGAGCTGAAGGCAGTCGCTTAACCAACTGAGCCACCCAGGCGCCCGACACTTTTT
>NW_027965010.1:0-209 GCF_054177405.1 Leptonychotes weddellii
CTAACCTGGTTTCTGTATCATAAACTGTTGGCATCTGCATTGTTGCCTGTATCCTACTTGGAATAATTGTTATTAGCTTCGTAATATTCTTGCTATGATATTCCAGAGTCCGATGGTTGACTTTTGGTGGAAAGCAAAATTTTCCTTCAGTGCCCACTAAATGGCATACACTGTACCAAACTCTCAAATGTCTTCAACAACTGTGCCCT
>NW_027965011.1:0-209 GCF_054177405.1 Leptonychotes weddellii
CATAATCATGTAAAGAATCTACTAAGACTTAGGCCTTAGAATCTTGAAATGATGAAACTTAATGACTTTTTTTAATGGATTCTGGCAATCTAGCATCCAGTTTCCTGCCTATTAGAACCCCAAGCTCCCATTTCTGGAAAAATTCCTCATTATGAACTACGTTGGTGAGAGGGCAATTCTCAGAGCTTGCCTCTCACTATGGAAGATAA
>NW_027965012.1:0-209 GCF_054177405.1 Leptonychotes weddellii
GGTTAACTTATCCGTGTTTTCAAAAGAATGTGTGGAGCCTGCCCTCTCTGCTGGGTGCTGAGAGAGGGCCGCAAGTCTCGCCTTGTTGGTTTTATGCCCTCAACCCTAATACCCATGTTTCCAGAAGTTCAGGCTTGAACATTTTTTCTGTGCCCACATTCTTTTCATGCCTGTCCTGCTCTAAGTGGGTTTATAGTATGTAGTTCTCT
>NW_027965013.1:0-209 GCF_054177405.1 Leptonychotes weddellii
TTTTTTTTTTAAGATTTTATTTATTTATTTGAGAGAGAGAGAATGAGAGACAGAGAGCATGAGAGGGAGGAGGGTCAGAGGGAGAAGCAGACTCCCTGCCGAGCAGGGAGCCCGATGCGGGACTCGATCCCGGGACTCCAGGATCATGACCTGAGCCGAAGGCAGTCGCTTAACCAACTGAGCCACCCAGGTGCCCTCTCCCCCTGCTT
>NW_027965014.1:0-209 GCF_054177405.1 Leptonychotes weddellii
TAAAAAAAAAAAAAAGGCAAAAGGTTAAGTCTGCATGCTGGACAAGACTCACCTTGACAGGAATGAGAGATGAATAGTTGCCAAATATATTTATCCCTACCTTACTTCCTCTGAATGACTAAAATTAATTAACCCCACCAGTATGATGATTCATTATCTTGCTGGCTGATTCCTCAGCACAGGGTGCACAAAATGCTCAGAAAACAGTT
>NW_027965015.1:0-1155 GCF_054177405.1 Leptonychotes weddellii
AGAGGGGGGACCAGAACCATCTCGCGAGGCCACAGTTGGGAACCCAAATTCTTTTCAGGAAAGGTGCGTTGTATAGTAGAAATGCCTCAGATGTTTCATTTAAATAATGTAGAATCAAGTAACAGCAACATCGGAGCACGGACCCAGGACTGACACAGTCCGTTTCCGTGTTCTGAGTAACGAAGAATGGGGACCAACCATCCGCACATTTTTCAACATTTCATTTTTCCAATTCAGAGACTACATATATGAACAGACAACAGCCAGACCGTATGTGACAACAGAACTCTGACCCACAGCATGCAGCCATCAGCCCCAAACGGCCAGCTCCGATCGATAACGGCAAGCTGCCTTGGCTCCCCCCGACCCCCCGCCTCCAGCTGAGGGCCAACGGGAAAGCCAGATCCACTCCCTCGACCAGTCCTGTAGGATCCTGCTTCCAGTTAGCCATCCCAGGGTCCCCACGCCCACGGCCCCCTGCGGGGCGCCCCTGACCCCCTTTGCCACCGTGAGGCTGTCCCACCCCGTGCCTGCCTCTGTGTCCCCACCGAGCACGCACGATGGCGGCGGACCCCCAACAGCCATGACCGTTCTCATTTGTTCTTCATTTATTTCCACACCACAAAGCTTTGCCTTCTTTACCACAAATTATTTCTCCCAGATCTAAAAGGAAAGCGGTTGCCATTTTAAATTTTCCTCTACATTCTCCAGAAGAGATGTTGCCGTGACATAAAAAGGCCAGAGGGCGGACGGCCAAGAATCCGAGTTCTAGCTGGCTAGCGGAGAGAGAAGACAAAACACACTGAGAACTGACCCCAGCCTCCCCAGTTACAAATCAAGAAGACCTCTGAATGTAAATGATGGTCACAAACTCTTTGCCCTAACCACAGATACGATGCCCACTAAAACTACCAAAACCAACAGAAATTATTTTCCTCTTTAAGAATGTTCCCCAGAGGGGCGCCTGGGTGGCTCAGTTGGTTAAGCGACTGCCTTCGGCTCAGGTCATGATCCTGGAGTCCCGGGATCGAGTCCCGCATCGGGCTCCCTGCTCAGCAGGGAGTCTGCTTCTCCCTCTGACCCTCCTCCCTCTCATGCTCTCTGTCTCTCATTCTCTCTGTCTCAAATAAATAAATAAAATCTTTAAAAAAAAAA
>NW_027965016.1:0-209 GCF_054177405.1 Leptonychotes weddellii
AAGAATAAAGCCACTCGAGGGGGTAGAGAGTGACAGGGTCAGGGATGTTGGTTACACAGGGTCATTAATCATTGCACAGGTATTCACTGAGCACCAGCTCTGTGCCAGGCACCGTGTTAGGCACTAGGGACAAGTAGTGAGCAAACAGCTCTCCCAGCCTCTGTCCTCCTGAAGCTCACAGTCCAGTGGAGTTAGAAAGGTGTGAATCA
>NW_027965017.1:0-209 GCF_054177405.1 Leptonychotes weddellii
GGAGGGCACGTTCTGCATGGAGCACTGGGTGTTATGCACAAACAATGAATCATGGAACACTTCATCTAGAACTAATGATGTAATGTATGGGGATTAACATAAGAATTAAAAAAAAAAATAAAGAGAACTATAACCTTGTGAAAAAAATAAATAAATAAATATGTAAATAAATCTTTAAAAAAAAAAAAAAAGCTCAAGGCCCACATGCT
>NW_027965018.1:0-209 GCF_054177405.1 Leptonychotes weddellii
CGTGAGCCATGCCAGTGCCATAAATGTTGGTTGAGACAAGGCTGCCTTGAGCTTGGGGTAGATTTGTGGTTGGTTAGAGGTGCCCAAAGCCAGCATTCGACCTCAGACTTAAACCCCCCAACAACCTCATGTACTAGAGTTGTTGGTTTTGTTTCCCTGCCATGAGTAACTCTGGAAGAACAACCAGTCATTCCAGGAACGGCATGAGA
>NW_027965019.1:0-209 GCF_054177405.1 Leptonychotes weddellii
AATTTTATATGGATTTAGCCTTACCACAATGGAAGCACGGTCCAGCCTGCTGTCCTTCCGGAATGAGGGGCCACGGAAGGCCCAGAGCTACTGCTGTGTGGCCCCTGCTTTGGTGGCACCGCAGACCAGTTTCCAGCCACAGCAGCTTTGAATAACCACTTTTAACAGTGGCTGTAAAGAGGCCTCCTGCCCATTCTTTCCAGGGCTCC
>NW_027965020.1:0-209 GCF_054177405.1 Leptonychotes weddellii
TACTGAAAGTAAAAAGGCAAAAGGTTAAGTCTGCATGCTGGACAAGACTCACCTTGACAGGAATGAGAGATGAATAGTTGCCAAATATATTTATCCCTACCTTACTTCCTCTGAATGACTAAAATTAATTAACCCCACCAGTATGATGATTCATTATCTTGCTGGCTGATTCCTCAGCACAGGGTGCACAAAATGCTCAAAAAACAGTT
>NW_027965021.1:0-209 GCF_054177405.1 Leptonychotes weddellii
TCACTGCCCATGACCCTCACATATTCTCATCATGGGCCACACATGTGCACTGTGTAAAGCTCTACCTATTGGAACGGATTTTCCCTTGCAATGGTCTTTCAAGCCCGTCTCCTGAATGAAACTATTGTGCAGCTCTCCATTTTTTTTTTTTATTCTTATGTTAATCCCCATACATTACATCATTAGTTCTAGATGAAGTTTTCCATGAT
>NW_027965022.1:0-209 GCF_054177405.1 Leptonychotes weddellii
TCACGGGCGTTAGGGACTGGATCCGATAGACATAGTTACAAGGTAACCTTACACTTGCAGGTAGATGTAAAGAAAAGCCAGGAGCTACTTGCAGAGAGTGTATCCGTGTAACAAGGCAGGACTGTTAGGGAGAGAGCCTCCCAGTAAGGGTCCTTCAGCCCTGCCACCGAGCGCATTGTGGCTGTCCTCTTCTAGAATCATCCTCAGAC
>NW_027965023.1:0-209 GCF_054177405.1 Leptonychotes weddellii
TCCTGCATTAATATCGGGATAAAAATCAAAGTTGACGATGCTTTCATTACTAAAAGCGGTATTTTCTTCGTTAGTAATTGAACCCTTTAAATATAGGCTTAATTCTTGAATATATTGCAGGGCAAGTTCCCAATCCTCAATCGAACTTGGAGTGTTCACTCTTACACCGTATAAACTATCCTGCTTATCATAAAATAATTCAAAACCAC
>NW_027965024.1:0-209 GCF_054177405.1 Leptonychotes weddellii
CTGGAAGTCCAGGGCTGGCTCAGCCAGCGGCCTCAGCCCAGCCTGCTCCTTTCCTCCTCGGGCCTCCGCCATCTGGCTGGGGCACCTCCGAATGAGGAGCAGGAAGTGTGACTGTCACGGGCAAACACCTGCTTCCCGATTTCCAGACCCAGGTAGCATCCTGTGACAGGCTTCCCTGTGCCCGCGGAGGTGACCCTGATGGGGGGGGG
>NW_027965025.1:0-209 GCF_054177405.1 Leptonychotes weddellii
AAAGGATACAAAAATACCGATTTGAAGGAACACATGCATCCTGGTGTTTATAGCAGCATTATTAACAATAGTCAAATTATGGAAAGAGCCCAGATGTCCATCAACAGATGAATGGATAAAGAACATGTGGCAGATAGATAGACAGATAGTATGGAATATTACTCAGCCATCAAAAAGAATGAGATCTTCCCCTTTGTAATGATGTGGAT
>NW_027965026.1:0-1155 GCF_054177405.1 Leptonychotes weddellii
TCAGTTGCCGGGGGCCCTCGTTTCCTTTAACATGCTGGCAACTGTGATAGGAAGGGTGGAAGTTAGGTTGCTGGGATGATTTCTGCGTGCCAGGAATTCAGAGGTATCTTGACTTCTGCTCTTCTTCTGTCTCGTCCTCAGTGCTCCTCTGAAAATTCTCTTGTCTTTGTCACCCGTGACTTCCCTGTTGCCAGTTTCAGCAGTCATGGTCATCTCTTAGTCATTCTGGAGCCACATTGACACGGATGGTTGCTTGTTCCTTCCCTTTTTTTTCTTTTTTAAAGATTTTATTTATTTAACACAGAGAGCACAAGCAGGGGGAGTGGCAAGCAGAGGGAGAAGCAGGTTCCCGCTGAGCAAGGAGCCCGATGCGGGGCTCGATCCCAGGACCCTGGGATCATGACCTGAGCTGAACGCAGACGCTTAACCGACTGAGCCACCCAGGCACCCCATGCTCGTTCCTTCCTAAAACACCCTCTTCATTTGGCTTCCAAGACACCCCTTTCTCCGTTCTCCCACCTCCATAGTCTCCTGTGCTGGCTCCACCTCATCTTCCTCATCTCTGGGATGGCCTGGGACTGACTGTCATCACACCCCTACTCTTCTTTACCCACTCTCACTCCCTATGTAATCACATCTCAAGGCATTAAAGCCAGCTGCATGTTGATGAATTCCAAACAGAATTAGTCAGCCCCTACATCTTTCCTGCATTTAGACTCACATCCAGCTGCCACTTGACATCTCCATGTAAATGTCACTCAGGCACCTCTCAAACTCACTGCCCCCTGCCCCCTGTCTTCTCCCTTGTGATAAATGCAACTCTATTCTACCAGTCCCCAAACTTCAAAGTCATTCCTGGCTTTTCTCTTTCTTGAATGCACCCTGATCCAATTCCTCAGAAATGGTGTAAGTTCTACCTTTACATTAGGTCCAGAATCTCTAGTTACACCACTCCTACCCTCATCGGAGCCACCATCATTATTTGCCTCGGCCATTGTGATTTCCTCTGAATTGGTTACTGTCTAGATGAGGCTGCTGTATCAGAGTCTCCAAAACACAAGGTTTTATACAGGATAGAAGATTGCTGCTTCTTCTTCTTCTTTTTAAGATTTTATTTATTTATTTGACAGAGACAGAGACAGAGGGAACACAAGC
>NW_027965027.1:0-209 GCF_054177405.1 Leptonychotes weddellii
ACAAACAATGAATCATGGAACACTTCATCTAAAACTAATGATGTAATGTATGGGGATTAACATAAGAATAAGAAAAAAAAGAGGTAGAACTAGAAAAAAAAATACTAAAAAATAAATAAATAAATAAATAAAAAAGAGTCTTTCTTTCTCAACTGTATGGCCCCAGTATTAGTACATTTCAATGTGGGCTTGAGTCTCCTTAGTAATCC
>NW_027965028.1:0-209 GCF_054177405.1 Leptonychotes weddellii
GGAAAATCAATACCTTTTCTACATTAAAAAAACTTAAACTTACATAAAAAAATAGGTTTACTAAAACTAAAAGGTGAATAGTAAATTGGAAGATACAATTGCTACAAAATGACAAGTGGCCATTATTCTTAATCTATAAGAATCTAAAACCCCAATAGAAAATTGGGCAAAGAACACAAACAGACATTTCACAGAATGGTCATGACTCT
>NW_027965029.1:0-209 GCF_054177405.1 Leptonychotes weddellii
TTATGTTAATCCCCATACATTACATCATTAGTTTTAGATGTAGTGTTCCATGATTCATTGTTTGTGCATAACACCCAGTGCTCCATGCAGAATGTGCCCTCCTCAATACCCACCACCAGGCTAACCCATCCTCCCACCCCCCTCCCCTCTAGAACCCTCAGTTTGTTTTTCAGAGTCCATCATCTCTCATGGTTCGTCTCCCCCTCCGA
>NW_027965030.1:0-209 GCF_054177405.1 Leptonychotes weddellii
GAGTCCACTGTAGCATCAGGGCTAGGAGGCTATTCTGCCAAATGAATTCACTTGCATACATGATGCATGAGCTCACTGAGCTTAGACATCAGTGAGAGAGGGGGCCTTGACCAAGGACTTATGCTGGGATTTACTAAATGTCCGTTGAGGTCAAGGACAGACTAAGGCGGCAACACCTACAAGGGGCACCATCTGGAAGGCCTTCATGA
>NW_027965031.1:0-209 GCF_054177405.1 Leptonychotes weddellii
TCTTAATTACTATCTCCACATTACCACTATCCTCTCCATATTCTCATTTCACGATTTTGGGGATTAAGCCTCCACACACTGGAAATCTCTCGCAACCATGGCCAAGTCATCAGCACTGTAATGATGTGATTCAAATGGGGGGGACTTATGCTGTCATTTCTTCCCAAATTTTTAGCTAATCTTTGAATCACATTGACTTTCGGCATGAA
>NW_027965032.1:0-209 GCF_054177405.1 Leptonychotes weddellii
GCTCCTATGTCTACAGTCTCGGCATGGGGGACATCTGTAGCCAGCCCCCAAGTCTGAGGCCAGACCCTCAGGGAAGCCCTCCCTTTCAGTCTGGTTAGAAGAGCCCAGGGCGCCTGGGTGGCTCAGTCGTTAAGCGGCTGCCTTCGGCTCAGGTCATGATCCCAGGGTCCTGGGATCGAGTCCCACATCAGGCTCCCTGCTCAGTGGGA
>NW_027965033.1:0-209 GCF_054177405.1 Leptonychotes weddellii
TGTTATGCAAAAACAATGAATCATGGAACACTTCATCTAGAACTAATGATGTAATGTATGGGGATTAACATAAGAATAAAAAAAAAATAGACAATTTCTCATCTATTCACTGATGCTAAAACAATTTTAGAAAAAATTCTAAAATATGCAAAGGAAATGATAAGAATTCAGAAAAAAAACAACAAAGATAGCTCTTAAGCATTTGAAAA
>NW_027965034.1:0-209 GCF_054177405.1 Leptonychotes weddellii
TTTTTTTTTTTTTCCTTCCAGAGGAAAATGATCCCCCTGCAGCTACAGATTCAGTGTGTCTGTAGGAAGAGGTGAGTTTAAGATCTTCCTATGTCACCATTTTGAACTGGAACTTGCATTTCTTATATTTGTTGTCCTCTTTCACATCCCATGGTGTGAAGGAACTTGTGTGTTTGTGTATGAGAACACAGAGACATAGAACATCACCA
>NW_027965035.1:0-209 GCF_054177405.1 Leptonychotes weddellii
TGTCCCTTTGCAGTAAAAACTGGCAAATTCCTTTGGTGACTGCAATGGATGAGTTCATTTTTGGAAAATACACTTTCTAAGTGAAATGTACCCTAGGAAATACGCTAGCTGCTGAGCTAAGTTGTTGCCAAACCAGTGGCAAGAGCTGTAGCTAGGCAGCATAAGTGACCCCCTAGAAAAAGGTGGTTTCTTGCTTCTCGCAGTGGGGC
>NW_027965036.1:0-209 GCF_054177405.1 Leptonychotes weddellii
GATTGCTCCTAAGGGTTAGTCAAGAGAAAGTCACAGCATTCAAGGACTTTCAAACCACCTTGATATGTAACATATACAAATACAACTTTCCTTTAAATCCTTCCAGACAGTATTAGTTAAAAGGTATTTAAGATTTTCAAATGAGGGCGCCTGGGTGGCTCAGTCGTTAAGCGGCTGCTTTCGGCTCAGGTCATGATCCCAGGGTCCTG
>NW_027965037.1:0-1155 GCF_054177405.1 Leptonychotes weddellii
ATAGCCAGAGGAATGTTGAAAAAGCAAAGCAAAGCTGGCGGCATTACAATTCCGGACTTCAAGCTCTGTTAGAAAGCTGTCATCATCAAGACAGTATGGTACTGGCACAAAAACAGACATATCCAGTGCTTTTTAAATTGCCTACATATTTATCGATTTATTTGTTCAAGTTTATTCTTATGTCAAATCCTTCTTTCTTATGGAAGCCAGAAGACTATCTGAATTATAGTATTTAAGTGTTAAGGGAAAATGCTATTCATGTAGAATTTTATATACAACTACTGGCAGTCTCTCAGAAGTTGAACTACTATTAAATCATCCATTTTAATTTCATGAAGCACAGTTTTATTTTTAGAAATTCCTTGGGTATATTTCTCTTTTTAAATGGTATTTCTTTCAATCTGCATAATTTCTGTATCTTTATCTACATTTTTAATCATTTAGTTATACTTATTTTATAGTCCTTATCCACATTTTAAATTTTGTATTAGATTTCTTGGGAGTAGAATAGTATTTTGTTTTGTTTTACATGGTAGACAATTTTCTTGTTGTTTTGTAATTGCTTATTGTTTACTTATCAACAGCAGGATTTTTTTTCTCAGGAAATACTGGACAGCCTGGAATGTAAGAGTGCCTTCTTTTCCAGGTGCTACTTTTTTTTTTTTAAGTTAATTTCTCAGTGTAGTGTTTGCTATACTATGTAGAGCATATAATTTGGATGTCTAAACCTGCATCCCTCCAAATTAGTAATTTCTCACCAGTTAATTTTTAATTTTCTTCCACCTAGAGCCAATGTATGTTCAAATGCTATGATTTGTTCCACTGGTTTAAGATTTTAATTCCGTGTGCTAGGTTGTACGCTTCTGAAAGCTGTAATGTTAAGCAAAAATTCCATATCCAAATTTATGGACAGTAGTATCCTGAGATGTCTCAATTCACACTGTATTGCCATACATTTGAACTTTATTGTTGTTGCTTTCTATGATCTTTTAATTCTTAGCCTTTGCCTATATATTGCATATTTACAATAAGAGCCTTAAAATTTCATATAAAGCATTTTCTGAAAAGCTCAAATACCTCATAGAAATTTATTATCCACTGTCTACCACTTCTCACTAGCAAGAACTATCCTATCATATATTTCAGTGTCTTTTA
>NW_027965038.1:0-209 GCF_054177405.1 Leptonychotes weddellii
TTAAAACGCCCATATATCCATATTATTTAATGACTTCCTCTTTAGTGGATCGTCTTCTCACCTTCCTATACAAACACACGTGACAATTTATACCAACTCTCACCAGCCCAGGCAAACCTCCAAGCGTTTTCTTTAGTTTACACTTAAAACTATTTTTGAAAAAGTGATAGGTAAACAAGATTTAGAACTCACCAAAAAACAAAACAAAA
>NW_027965039.1:0-209 GCF_054177405.1 Leptonychotes weddellii
TCCTTTCTTTTTTTTTTTTTTTTTTAAAGATTTTATTTATTTATTTATTAGAGAGCGAGTGAGAGAGAAACAGCATGAGAGAGGAGAGGGTCAGAGGGAGAAGCAGGCTCTCTGCTGAGCTGGGAGCCCGATGTGGGACTCGATCCCAGGACCCTGGGATCATGACCTGAGCCGAAGGCAGTCGCTTAACCAACTGAGCCACCCAGGCG
>NW_027965040.1:0-209 GCF_054177405.1 Leptonychotes weddellii
TACTGGTCCATGACAATGCAAGCATGGAAATTGACAGTAAGAATTTAGGAGATCTATAACAACTGGACAATGTACTTTTTATGTCTACTGAATATTTTTTTTTTAATTAGGCTTATAGCTGTGAATTGTGTAAGACTGTTGAATTACAGACCTGTACCTCTGAAACAAATAATACATTATATATTTAAAAAAAAAAAAAAAGAAGAAGA
>NW_027965041.1:0-209 GCF_054177405.1 Leptonychotes weddellii
CTCTTTACTATTGCTTACTCAGATATTCAGCAGTCTTACCTACCTTTAAGATTTCAATTACTATCAATGTAATCGAGAATTCTCAAGGCAATGGTTTCAGTCTAAACTATGCTCTCAACTTCTAGATCTATAAGTCCAACAATCTCTTGGACATCTCCACTTTTATTTCCTACAGACAACTAAAACTCAATAAGCACACAACTGAATTC
>NW_027965042.1:0-209 GCF_054177405.1 Leptonychotes weddellii
TCTTAACGGGCTGTGCCACTCAGGTGCCCCCAGCTGAGCTCTTGATTTAATCTTGTATCTGGATTATTTCTTAAAAGTAGCTAGCTCCCAACTAGCTCCACGTCCTTCTCCCCATGCAATGGGTACTTCCCGTACCACTGCTCATGTAGTATTCCTTAGTTCCTCAATTCCCTGCTTTAAAACTTTTAGTCACTACCTTTCCCTGATAT
>NW_027965043.1:0-209 GCF_054177405.1 Leptonychotes weddellii
TTGCACACAAGTGGGAAGGGAACGCTCTGCCTTGTAGGGGAGGTTCCCCGCCCAGCATCTTCTGTGACAGTGGGGATTCCTGATGATGGGGTTCAGTGCTAGAAAGCCACTTGGCTGCAGGCATGAGCCATGGCCCCCAAGATCCATTTTATCAGATAAAGGTGTTATCTGGCCTATTGCTTCTTCCTTTTTCTCCTTCCTAATTCTGC
>NW_027965044.1:0-209 GCF_054177405.1 Leptonychotes weddellii
CCTCGCACGAGTCTGTGGGGCCGGCTGCCTCAGGCTGGCCTGAGCGTGAGAAGCACAGCTGTTCAGAAGCCCAGCTGACTCCCCAGCGCTGGTCCAGGCAGAGGACCGGCGAGCTCAGGGCTGATGAAGGAGGCCACGGGAGACGCTTCTCATTTCCAGCCTTGCTCCCAAATTTGCCCACACCCCATACAGTCACCTCTAGGCCCCCG
>NW_027965045.1:0-209 GCF_054177405.1 Leptonychotes weddellii
TTTTTGCCTACTGTGAACACTGCTGCTATGACTATTTATGTACATTTTTGTTTGTATCAGTGTTTTCAACTTTGGGGGTATATATCTAGGAGTATAATTGTTGAACCATATGGTAATTCTACTTTGATCTATTTGAGTAAATGCCAAAATACTTTCTACGTAGACTGCCCCATTTTTCACAAACAAGGTTTAAGGGTTTTAGTTTCTCA
>NW_027965046.1:0-209 GCF_054177405.1 Leptonychotes weddellii
CCATCCTCCCAGCTCCAGGCTCAGGATTCTGATCCAGCCTCACCTTTCCCCGGCAGCCTAGACCTCATATGCTCTTATGGAACTCTGTGTTTCCTGCTCCCCTGCCCCCACGCTTTATATAAGACAGCTCAGCAAACACTGGGGGACCCCACTCGAACTCGCTGTTGTTCTCCTTGAGGCTGGAGCCTGTCTTTGAGTGCGCGTGCATG
>NW_027965047.1:0-209 GCF_054177405.1 Leptonychotes weddellii
TGTCTCTCAGTTATCACCTCAACCCTGTCTCTACACCTCTAGCCTATTCCCCCATCATTTTGAAGCCAGTTGCAGACCTTATGTCATTCCATTTGTCAATATTTCAGGATGTACCTTTAAAAGAGTAAGGATTCATTCTTAAAATTTTTTTATTGTTATGTTAATCCCCATACATTACATCATTAGTTTTAGATGTAGTGTTCCATGAT
>NW_027965048.1:0-1155 GCF_054177405.1 Leptonychotes weddellii
AGCCTGGTGGTGGGTATTGAGGAGGGCACATTCTGCATGGAGCACTGGGTGTTATGCACAAACAATGAATCATGGAACACTTCATCTAGAACTAATGATGTAATGTATGGGGATTAACATAAGAATAAAAAAAAAATCCCAGTTATGTCTCCTGCACACATCCTGATTTCCTTAGATATCTCTCATTATTTTATATCTTCCCTGTAGGCCAGCTGTTGAGTCAGGAGAACACTGGGTACCAGGAAAATTGGGCTCAAATCCTCATCTGACTCTTTCTAATTGAAAGACATCAGGTAAGTCACATTACCTTTCAGAGATTTGGTTTACTCCTCTGTAAAAGAAGGCTATTATTGTCTATGCTGCAGGACCATTTTGAGAATTGAAAGAGACAATCATATATGTGATATAGTTAAGGTACATATGCACACATATTTTTTGATATTTAATGAACTGCCTACTTTTTCTGAAACTACATGGTATGTGGAACTTCCTTTGTAGCACTCATCACTTTGTCCGTGTGATTGCTATTGTTTCATTTTTTCCAAAACAAATATTTGTGTGCCCACTTAATAGTATAATAACAATGCACTGAATATACACTGTGCTATGGGCTTTGACAGCACACTGAGAGAGACACATAGCCTGACTTGCAGGGACATCAGTCAAGATTGTACAAGTTTCTTCCTTCTTCCACTAGAATCCATTATGGAGCCCATTTTCAAAATTTAGACATTCGACAAGAGTCTCTTAGATGACTTCATCTATTTCCAAACTTTCCTTATATCAACTCCAATCTGATTCATGCTCTGTTAATTTTGCTGCAATGTTTCATATCTTCACTGTATAATTTATTAAATACTTCCACAAGAGTGTCCCACAGAACCCTTTAAAATCTTCCCCAAGTGGGGAATAATTACAAAAAAAAAATTATTCTCTTCTTCACTATTTCATTCCTTTATTGTCATAAAAGTTTTCTACTTTTTTCTTTCTTTTTTTTTTAAATCAGAGACAAATAGGGGCATTTTATAAATTAAAAGTATTTTTTTTATTATGTTCAATTAGCCAACATAGAGTACATCATTAGTTTTTGATGTAGTGTTCAACGATTCATTAGTTGCATATAACACCCAGTGCTCATCACCACACATGCCCTCC
>NW_027965049.1:0-209 GCF_054177405.1 Leptonychotes weddellii
TGTGGTTCATACAAATTTTATGATTGTTTGTTCTAGTTCTGTGAAAAATGCTATTGGAATTTTGATAGGGATTGTATTAAATCTGTAGATTGCTTTGGCGAGTAATCATAGATCTGCTTTCGGTTACTAAAAATTAGTTTGCATTTTCTAGAATGTTATATAAATGGAATCATGTGGTAAGTACTCTTTTCTAACTGGCTTCTTTCATT
>NW_027965050.1:0-209 GCF_054177405.1 Leptonychotes weddellii
GGACACACATGGGCTCACACGCATAGACACACACAGGAGCATGCACACGGACACACATGGGCACAGACAAGCACAGATACACACAGGAGCATGCACAGGGACACACATGGGCTCACACACAGAGATACACAGGAGCACATGCACACGGACACACATGGGCTCACACACACAGATACACAGGAGCATGCACATGGACACACATGGGCTCA
>NW_027965051.1:0-209 GCF_054177405.1 Leptonychotes weddellii
ATCACCATTATCACCATCATCACCACCACCATCATCACCATCATCACCATCATCACTACCACCACCATCACCATTATCACCATCATCACCACCACCACCATCACCATTATCACCATCATCACCATCACCATCATCACCACCACCATCACCATCATCACCACCACCACCATCACCATTATCACCATCATCACCACCACCACCATCACCAT
>NW_027965052.1:0-209 GCF_054177405.1 Leptonychotes weddellii
AAGTGAGTCACAGCTGTGAAAACATCGTCACTAATTCTGCAAAGGGGTCACAGCCCCTGTTTCCTTTGCCCGGGACGGTCTCCACTGTCTCCACGTCACTCTTCAGCCGCTGTGCTGCCCCAAGTCGAGCCCAGCCCCTTCGGGGGCCGCCAGAGACAGACAGGAGTCCGGACCCCCACCTCCGGGCGCCGGGCTCGTCGGAGTCTGTC
>NW_027965053.1:0-209 GCF_054177405.1 Leptonychotes weddellii
TCTTCTCCTGCTGGGTTTAGGCTTTATTTGCTGTTCTTTCTCCAGCTCCTTTAGGTGTAGGGTTAGGTTGTGTACTTGAGACCTTTCTTGTTTCTTGAGAAAGGCTTGTATTGCTATATACTTTCCTCTTAGGACTGCAAAGGCACTTGATTCTTAATGTATGCTGAGCCTTGCCCTGAGCCGGGCCCTCTGCCAAACGCTAGGGAAGC
>NW_027965054.1:0-209 GCF_054177405.1 Leptonychotes weddellii
AGTCCTGGCCCTGCCAGTTAACTCCATGTGTGACCTGGGGCAAGTCAGTCTTGGCCTCGTGAAGACTCATAGATTATAAGACAAATAACTTGATGTAATTTCAGACTCTCCTCTGGAGGCAGCAGGCGAGACTCTAGTAAAAATTGACAGAATCGCTTTAAAGAAAGGAAAAGATTCAGCAAACCAAGACCAGATACCCAGGTCCCAGA
>NW_027965055.1:0-209 GCF_054177405.1 Leptonychotes weddellii
GGGCCCCTACTGTGGAGAAAAAACATCACAAAACAAACAGAACACACCCTCTCACACCCATGGGACATGTGGTAAGGCTGAGAAGAAATGCTGGAGCATGATCTATGGCTCCTGCAGTATAAAGAGAAGGCTCAGAGCTCACAGGGGCTCAGTAGGAACCCATTCTGCTGCCTTTGGAGGAGCTGCTTCTGTGAGCATGGGATAGGTAT
>NW_027965056.1:0-209 GCF_054177405.1 Leptonychotes weddellii
GGCTGAAGGATGTTTTAATTATGTTACCCCCTAATGCTCAAAAGGTCTCAAATGCTGGCTGGAGTTTATCCAATTCTAAGACTGATATGCTTAACTCTGCAACTACAGATATTGATGGAAACACTATCAATAACTTATCAAACCCAAGCAATATTGTGGAACCGGCAGCAAATTCTAATATTTCGCTACCTAGTTCACACGATGATGAG
>NW_027965057.1:0-209 GCF_054177405.1 Leptonychotes weddellii
GGCCATTTGCTAAGGATCATTCTCCTCCTGGTGGCCTGACCCCCAGCTGGGCACCCCTGGGGTCCAAAAAAATATGCAGGAGCTCCGGGCCTGCTGGTGCAAGTAGGGTTCATTCTATTGCAACACGAAATATGGTGTATCCTCCCCAACCCTACCCCTCTAAAGTTGAAATGAACTTTCTGTGGCTGGGGGCATCACGTTGCCCGATT
>NW_027965058.1:0-209 GCF_054177405.1 Leptonychotes weddellii
TGATTTCAGGGTCGTGAGATCAAGCCCCCAGTCAACTTGCTCTTCCTCTCCCTCTGCTCCCCCATCCCTCTCTTAAAAACAAACAAACAAACAAACGTACTGTACAAAAGGTAACAAAAGCAAACAAAAATGGAGAAATAAAGATAGCAGGTTTCAATTTACTGATCCCCTATATTAGTAAACTAAACATCAATAAAAAAAGGAATACA
>NW_027965059.1:0-1155 GCF_054177405.1 Leptonychotes weddellii
GATCATGACCTGAGCCGAAGGCAGACGCTTAACCGACTGAGCCACCCAGGCGCCCCAGTCTTTTTTTTTTTTTTTTAAGTGAAGGGATAGAAAAGCAGTTGTCATACAAATGGAAGTGAAAAGAACACCGGGGTAGTAATACTTAATAGGACAAAATAGACATTAAAACAACAAAGACTGTGACAAGAGACAAAGGACACTAATGATAAAAGGAACAATCCAACAAGAATATATACCAGTTGTAAATACTTATGTGCCAAACTTGGGGACACCCAAATACATAAAGCAGCTAATAACAAACATAAAGGAAAAGGAAGTAATTGATAGTAATACGGTAATAGGAGACTTTACCATCCCACTTAAATCAATAGATCATCCAAAAGAAAACCAACAAGGAAACAGTGGCTTTGAAAGACACATTGGACCAGATGGATCAAATAATACATTCAGAACATTCCATCCTAAAACAGCAGAATATACTTCTTTTCAAGTGCACAAGGAGTATTCTCCAGAATAGATGACATACTAGGCCCCAAAACAAGTCTCAACAAATTAAAAAGATTGAAGTCATACCATGCAATTTTTCTAACCACAATGCTATTAAACTAGATATCAACCATAGGAAAAAAATCTGGAAATACCACAAATATGTGGAGATTAGATAACATGCTACTAAACTATGGGTCAAGCAAGAAATCAAAGAGGAAATAAAAAAACACGTGGGGACAAATGAAAATGAAAATACAATGATCCAAAATCTTTGTGATGCAGCAAAAGCTGTTCTAAGAGGGAAGTTTATAGCAATACAGGCCTAACTCAAGAAGCAAGAAAAATCTTAAATAAAAAATCTAAGTTACACCTAACACAGCTAGAAAAAGAACAAACAAAGCCAGTAGAAGGAAGGAAATAATAAAGATTAGAACACAAATAAATGAAATAGAAACTAAAAAAATCAATAGAACAGATCAGTGAAACTAGAAGCTGGTTCTTTGAAAAGATCAACAAAACTAATAAACATTTAGACTCATCAGAAAGAAAAAAATGAGAAGACTCAACAAAATCGGAAATGAAAGAGGAGAAATAACTGACACCATAGAAATACAAAGAAGTGTAAGAGGGGCGCCTGGGTGGCTCAGTTGGTTAAGCGACTGCCTT
>NW_027965060.1:0-209 GCF_054177405.1 Leptonychotes weddellii
TGAATCATGTAACACTTCATCTAAAACTAATGATGTAATGTATGGGGATTAACATAAGAATAAAAAAAAAAAGAAAAAAAAATGACAGCATGAAAACAGCTAGACTAAAGTAAATTCATTGTTCCATACTCAGCTCTTCTGAAATCTCACTGCCTGGTTCTTAAGACTCAATACAAACAGAAGCAGCGCCGACTAGGTCTCTTCAAAAG
>NW_027965061.1:0-209 GCF_054177405.1 Leptonychotes weddellii
CACTCTTCGCGGCCTCAGTCTGCCCATGTGCAGAAGGGGAGAGTCTCGGCCCCTGCCTCAGTGGGTCGCTGAGGAGTAAGGAAGTGATGATCCACAAAAGGCTCAAGGAACCTCCCGGCACGCGGGCGCTCTAGGTGAGAGTTAGTCCCTCCTGGGGAGTGGCTTCCAGGGCGGGTTAAAGGGTGACAGAGACCAGCAGGGGCTCAGTC
>NW_027965062.1:0-209 GCF_054177405.1 Leptonychotes weddellii
AAATAGTCTCTTTTTTTTTTTTTTAAAGATTTTATTTATTTATTTGAGAGAAAGAGAATGAGAGACAGAGAGCACGAGAGGGAAGAGGGCAGAGGGAGAAGCAGACCCCCCGCTGAGCAGGGAGCCCGATGTGGGACTCGATCCCGATGTGGGACTCGATCCCGGGACTCCAGGATCATGACCTGAGCTGAAGGCAGTCGCTTAACCAA
>NW_027965063.1:0-209 GCF_054177405.1 Leptonychotes weddellii
ATTCCCCACAGACCCTCCTTGCTCTTCAGACCCCACCTTCTCCCATCTCTCCCACTCCAGCTGGTCTGCCCCTCCCAGTATATGCAGCCTCATGCCCATGACTGACCTTTCTGGCCTGGCCTCAGCTCCTGGGCTCCTGTGACCTGCTCTCATGAGCAGCCCCATTGGGCTCCAGGCCCTGCTGACTCCCTGCCCCCAGTCACAACATT
>NW_027965064.1:0-209 GCF_054177405.1 Leptonychotes weddellii
GCCTCCCGGTGGGGGGCGCCTGCCCGGACCCGATGCCTCCCGAGGGGGAGACGCCTGCCCGGACCCGATGCCTCCCAGGGGGCAGGGGGAACAAAGACCTACATCAATGTTGAGGTGCTTCTTGCCTGGCCCTCGTGGGCCCTCCCGGCTTGCTGCTCTCTCTGCATTGACCACACTGGAGATCAGTCCTGTGCCCTCATGGCCCTCGG
>NW_027965065.1:0-209 GCF_054177405.1 Leptonychotes weddellii
ATAATTTAGCCTCCAGAACTTCCTCATGATGAGTAGTATAATAAAACCCCTGAAACTACCATCTCAAATTTAGGGAAGGCCAGAGGATAAAAAGAGACAATGTTCACATTTGTTTTTAGAACCTCACACATTTACTGTTTTTCCTTTGAAAATGAGTTCAGGCTTGATTTAGAAAAGAACTATAAAGTCAGGTTAAGTCGTCTTAATAT
>NW_027965066.1:0-209 GCF_054177405.1 Leptonychotes weddellii
CCTCCTCAGGGTCTGAGCTGCCTGCCTCCCTCTTAAAGGACGCTAGTGATTACAGTGGATTCACCTGTTTAATCCAGAACTCTCCACCGCGTGAGCCTCAGATTAATCACACCTGCAAATCCTCTGGGCCCACATAAGAGCACATTCGCAGCTTCTGGGATTAGGACGCGGGCATCTTGGGCATCTTGGGCGGAGGGCATTATTCTGAC
>NW_027965067.1:0-209 GCF_054177405.1 Leptonychotes weddellii
AGGTATACAATAAGTGTGAAAAAAAATCATCCTAACTTTCTATTCATGACAAAGAAATTCTTGGTATGCTTAACTCTTGTTAAGTCATTTTTAAGGAGAATTTGCAGTGAGATAAACTAGTGGAAGAATAGTGAAAAACATTATTGTGGAAGTTAGTCAATGTGATTAGGCTCTCTGTGTTTGGTCATTTGTGTTTACCTAAGTTAAGC
>NW_027965068.1:0-209 GCF_054177405.1 Leptonychotes weddellii
TTTTTTTTTTAAGATTTTTATTTATTTATTTGACAGAGAGAGACACAGCGAGAGAGGGAACACAAGCAGGGGGAGTGGGAGAGGGAGAAGCAGGCTCCCTGCAGAGCAGGGAGCCCGATGCGGGACTCGATCCCAGGACCCTGGGATCATGACCTGAGCTGAAGGCAGTCGCTTAACCAACTGAGCCACCCAGGCGCCCTGGTGTTTGC
>NW_027965069.1:0-209 GCF_054177405.1 Leptonychotes weddellii
TTTACCAAATTGGCCAAGTTTAAAAAAGAATTAATTACATTAGTTGATGCATAGATTAATTGACTTAAATATGAAACAGCTGACAGTGATACACTCCTCACAAAAAATGTAAATAGGTATATATTTTTGGGTTGCAATTTAGGAAACTTTAAGTTATAAATTTTAATTACCTTAATAGCTATGAAGATGGATAGCCATTTATTTCTCCA
>NW_027965070.1:0-1155 GCF_054177405.1 Leptonychotes weddellii
TTGATTTGGATTTCCCTGATGGCTAATGATGATGAACATTTTTTCATGTGTCTGTTAGCCATTTGTATGTCTTCTTCAGAGAAGTGTCTTTTCATATCTTCTGCCCACTTTTTGACTTGATTATTTGTTTTTTGGGTGTTGAGTTTGAGAAGTTCTTTATAGATCTTGGATACCAGCCCTTTATCTGTAGTGTCATTTGCAAGTATCTTCTCCCATTCTGTGGGTTGCCTCCTTGTTTTGTTGACTGTTTCCTTTGCTGTGCAGAAGCTTTCCAAAAGTTCATTTTTGCTTTTCATTCACTAGCTTTTGGAGATGTATCTTGAAAGAAGTTGCTGTGGCCGATGTCCAAGAGGTTACTGCCTATGTTCTCCTCTAGGATTTTGATGGATTCCTGTCTCACATTGAGGCCTTTCATCCATTTTGAGTTTATCTTTGTGTAGGGTGTTAGAGAATGGTCAAGTTTCATTCTTCATGTGGCTGTCCAATATTCCCAGCACCATTTATTGAAGAGACTTTTTCCCATTGCATATTTTCCCCTGCTTTGTCAAAGATTATTTGACCATAGAGTTAAGGGTCCATTTCTGGGTTCTCTATTCTGTTCCATTGGTCTATATGTCTGTTTTTGTGCCAGTACCATGCTGTCTTGGTGATCACTGCTTTGTAATATAGCTTGAAATCGGGCAGCGTGATGCCCCCAGCTTCGTTTTTCTTTTTCAACATTTCCTTGGCGATTCGGGGTCTTTTCTGATTCCATACAAATTTTAGGATTGTTTGTTCCAGCACTTTGAAAAATGTCATTGGAATTTTGATTGAGATGGCATTGAAGGTATAGATCTATGCTACCCAGACATTTTAACAATGTTTATTCTTCCAATCCATGAGCATGGAATATTTTTCCATCTTTTTGTGTCTTCTTCAATTTCTTTCATGAGTATTCTGTAGTTCCTAGAGTATAGATCCTTTACCTCTTTGGTTAGGTTTATTCTGAAGTATCTTATGGTTTTTGGTGCTATTGTAAAAGGAATCGTTTCTCTAATTTCTCTTTCTACAGTTGCATTGTTAATGTATAAGAAAGCAATTGATTTCTGTGCATTGATTTTGTATCCTGCCACATTACTGAATTGCTGGATGAGTTCTAGTAATTTTGGGGTGGAG
>NW_027965071.1:0-209 GCF_054177405.1 Leptonychotes weddellii
GATAACTTCCTCAAAAAGTCTATCTGCTTAATGTAGCATTTATAACACAATTATTTATCAGACATATTTCTTTTCTGTCTTAATTACAAGATATATATTTTTTTATTCTTATGTTAATCCCCATACATTACATCATTAGTTCTAGATGAAGTGTTCCATGATTCATTGTTTGTGCATAACACCCAGTGCTCCATGCAGAACGTACCCTC
>NW_027965072.1:0-209 GCF_054177405.1 Leptonychotes weddellii
ATTTTTCCTCACTTTGACCCAGTACCAGTATTTGCCCACTCCTAACCATCTGACATTCCTCCCCTCCAATCCCAGGGTCCATGACACTACAGGAGACTTTTGTTCAGGGCTCCTTCAACAGTGAGACCAACCCCCATGTCTGTGCTGATCCACCTGATGTGACCTTCAACTGGTGCATCATTAGAAGAAGGAAAACGGAGCAGGAGGAT
>NW_027965073.1:0-209 GCF_054177405.1 Leptonychotes weddellii
TCAGAGGCCCTGGCCAGGAGCAGATTTCTTCTTCTACCTGCTTCTTTACCGTGACCTACCCCATTTGCAGGAATGGTGCATTTTTCTTTTTTTTTTTTATTCTTATGTTAATCCCCATACATTACATCATTAGTTTTAGATGAAGTGTTCCATGATTCATTGTTTGTGCATAACACCCAGTGCTCCATACAGAATGTGCGCTCCTCAAT
>NW_027965074.1:0-209 GCF_054177405.1 Leptonychotes weddellii
GTTTTTTTTCATTGGAGACACACCTGCTTAATGTTGTTCCACCTAGCATTTTCCTAATATATTTGATCCAGAATCCTTGCTTCACTCTGGTAACATCTATTAACATCCTGGGCATGAATTGATTGAATTATACCTTGAAAACCATCATTGTTCAACAAACCAAGAAAGTTCAATATACAGATATGTGGGGGGAGGGAGGAGGGCTCACA
>NW_027965075.1:0-209 GCF_054177405.1 Leptonychotes weddellii
TCTGGGACTGGGAGCGCTCCCCTCGGTGTCCACCCGAGAGGGGGTGGTGCTTCTTGGCCGCCAGTTCCTGCTGGTTCTGCAGCCAAGCAGTGGCAGAGACTTTAAGTCTCTGATGGCTGTTCTCCTAGTCCCCAAGAGTTGAACCACAGAGTGTTTTACTCTGCACCAGGTCGAGAACGTGATCAGCCGGTCAGAGCAGGGACCTCCTT
>NW_027965076.1:0-209 GCF_054177405.1 Leptonychotes weddellii
GAATGAGTGGTTTTTGTCAGTTTCTCCATCCGGTACACCCCTAAAGTTGTGAATGTATTTTCTGAGTATCAACCTGAACCATGATTTTGAACGATGCATATAAAATAATCTTAATATTCTCTGTCTTATGAGAATCTATATCCAAATGGAGAGGCATGTTAAACCACATATACCAAACCATAAAAATGAGAATCAAGTGGAAAATTATG
>NW_027965077.1:0-209 GCF_054177405.1 Leptonychotes weddellii
TCACGGGCGTTAGGGACTGGATCCGATAGACATAGTTACAAGGTAACCTTACACTTGCAGGTAGATGTAAAGAAAAGCCAGGAGCTACTTGCAGAGAGTGTATCCGTGTAACAAGGCAGGACTGTTAGGGAGAGAGCCTCCCAGTAAGGGTCCTTCAGCCCTGCCACCGAGCGCATTGTGGCTGTCCTCTTCTAGAATCGTCCTCAGAC
>NW_027965078.1:0-209 GCF_054177405.1 Leptonychotes weddellii
GACATCACAAAAAAAAAAAAAAAAGAGAGAGAGAGAATTATAGGCCAATATCTCTGACAAACATAGGTGTAAAAATCCTCAATAAAATATTAGCAAACTGAATCCAACAATGCGTTAAAAAAAGCATTCACCACAATCAAGTGGGATTTATTCCTGGGTTGCAAGGGTGATTCAATATTTGCAAATCAATCAACATGATACACCCCATT
>NW_027965079.1:0-209 GCF_054177405.1 Leptonychotes weddellii
TAATCTGCCCAGTCAGACACTGGACAATCGTAGTCTTTTGTCTGACACAAATACTGGACCTGACCCCCAGCTCCCATCTGGCCCGACCCAGAGTCCCGCAATCGATTTTGATATTGAAGAGTTTTTGTCCGCCTCAAATATCCAGACTCAAACTGAAGAGAGTGAGCTTAACACCATGACCACCGAGCCTGTCTTGGAATCACTGGACA
>NW_027965080.1:0-209 GCF_054177405.1 Leptonychotes weddellii
TAAAAAAAAAAAAAAGGCAAAAGGTTAAGTCTGCATGCTGGACAAGACTCACCTTGACAGGAATGAGAGATGAATAGTTGCCAAATATATTTATCCCTACCTTACTTCCTCTGAATGACTAAAATTAATTAACCCCACCAGTATGATGATTCATTATCTTGCTGGCTGATTCCTCAGCACAGGGTGCACAAAATGCTCAAAAAACAGTT
>NW_027965081.1:0-1155 GCF_054177405.1 Leptonychotes weddellii
TTACCTCAGGATCGGGCAGACCGGATGTGACAAGTTACCCCGTCTTTAATCCAGAGGCCTCAGAATGCAAGCACCAAGGACAAATTAAATCAGCCTGAAAAATTGCTCTTGGCTTTGCAACAGTCTCCAATAGTCTTGGTTTTGTGGTACTTGTCAGCCCTCTGGACAGAGGCTGGGTGTGGGGGTGGCAGGCACACCAGGGGCTCAGCGGGAGCTGTCGAGGGAGGAAAGGATGCGTTCCACAGGGTTGGGTCACGTGGGAAGGGAGGCAAGACCTGCTGCCTCTTCAGGCCTACTGGCTTCATCACAGAGCCTGCGTCCCCTCCACAAGCCCCTTCTACCTCCCGTGGAGTCCCCAGGTGGTCACCCCTCCCACTCGGCCCCCTCTGCAGTGGCCACCGGTGTTCTCAGCACTTCTTCCCTGAGCCCTGGGCACTGCTACACCTATATACTTCTCTCTCTGTTCAGGTGCCCGATGCCGCCCTGCGGATCCCAAACTAGAGCCGGGGAGGTGGTCTCACCCCGGTCCCCAGGGGCATGCTGCCTGGGGCTGTCCTGCTTCTGGCTGAGCCTGGGCCTCTAGCTGGAGTGTGCTTCCCACCTGGTTCTGCAAATCTAGGGAGGACCCCCAAAGTGCTGGGCCAGGGATTCCGTCCTTTTTCTCTGCTTTTGGAGGCCTTCCTCATACCCCTCCTCTGCCCCCGAGCTCCCAGGACCCCTGCCCTACTTCAGAGCCTTGTCCCTGTCTGTGTCTATGACCCCACATTTAATCATCTGTCCTTCCTGCCAGGCTGTGTAGCCCTGAGCCCAGGGCCCAGGGTTTGGGCTGCTATGCATGCCCGGTCATCAGCTTTGGGTCCAAACCCCAGTGAATGGGATAGAATAGAACCTCCTCCCCCAGAGACAGCCCCGGCCCCCATCAGCATTTAGTTTCCTTTGTTGGATCTATCAATGTGTAGTCGCCTTCATTACTCTTATTATAATTGTCTAGATGACATTGCAAGAGGTACGTCGTGACACAGATGTCGTGAGGCCCCAACAGCGACAGGGCTTTGCGTGGGGCAGTCAGGAATGGCTTCGTGGAGGAGGGAGCTTGAGGCAGAACCGGGCGGGGCGGGGGCTTTGAAGGGAGGAGGAGGGAAGGGCCCTGCGTGG
>NW_027965082.1:0-209 GCF_054177405.1 Leptonychotes weddellii
CCAATGGCTAGTGATTTTGTGCTCTTGCTCATTTGCATATCTTTGGAGAAATATCCATGCAAGTCTTTGCCTATTTTTTTTTTGTCTTGGTTTTTTTTTTTATTCTTATGTTAATCCCCATACATTACATCATTAGTTTTAGATGTAGTGTTCCATGATTCATTGTTTGTGCATAACACCCAGTGCTCCATGCAGAATGTGCCCTCCTC
>NW_027965083.1:0-209 GCF_054177405.1 Leptonychotes weddellii
TACTGAAAGTAAAAAGGCAAAAGGTTAAGTCTGCATGCTGGACAAGACTCACCTTGACAGGAATGAGAGATGAATAGTTGCCAAATATATTTATCCCTACCTTACTTCCTCTGAATGACTAAAATTAATTAACCCCACCAGTATGATGATTCATTATCTTGCTGGCTGATTCCTCAGCACAGGGTGCACAAAATGCTCAGAAAACAGTT
>NW_027965084.1:0-209 GCF_054177405.1 Leptonychotes weddellii
TCCAAGAAAACCATGTGTCTCAAGAAAAATGTTAGAGACTATCTCTCTAATAATAAAAGTGAATAAGGGGGCAGAGCAAGATGGCAGAGGAGTAGGAGACCTGGATTTCGTCTCCTCTCAGGAATTCAGCTGGATAGGGATCAAACCATTCTGAACACCTACAAACTCAACAGGAGATCGAAGAAAAGAAGAGCAACAAGTCTCTCATC
>NW_027965085.1:0-209 GCF_054177405.1 Leptonychotes weddellii
CTCCCTCTCGTGCTCTCTCTCAGTGTCTCTCTCGCAAATAAAAAAAAAAAAAAAAGATGAAATACACAGATCATGACCCCAATACACTACTAATCTCATACGAAAGATCAGTGAGCAAATCAGTAATTCTCACATGAAACAGTCATTGCTATGAAGAGCTTTTAAAAAGCTGGGGGATGGGGTGCCTGGGTGGCTCAGTCAGTTGAATC
>NW_027965086.1:0-209 GCF_054177405.1 Leptonychotes weddellii
CGTGAGCCATGCCAGTGCCATAAATGTTGGTTGAGACAAGGCTGCCTTGAGCTTGGGGTAGATTTGTGGTTGGTTAGAGGTGCCCAAAGCCAGCATTCGACCTCAGACTTAAACCCCCCAACAACCTCATGTACTAGAGTTGTTGGTTTTGTTTCCCTGCCATGAGTAACTCTGGAAGAACAACCAGTCATTCCAGGAATGGCATGAGA
>NW_027965087.1:0-209 GCF_054177405.1 Leptonychotes weddellii
AGACTGTCCCCTTTGGCCTCAGTTGCAGTGACATCTCTGCCTGCTCTATTGCTATCAACAGTTTGCCCTCTGGACATCTTGCTTGGTCCTCACAATTTCTGCTCCTCTCTTGTTATTTCTTTGTCTTCATTTTCTCACGTTAAAAATGCCAGAGCACAAAGAGGTTGTTGCCTGTGTTCTCCTTTAGGATTTTGATGGATTCCTGTCTC
>NW_027965088.1:0-209 GCF_054177405.1 Leptonychotes weddellii
AGACAATCTTTGAAGAGATGCAAAGACAAAGAATATCACCCTTTTTCATAGCCATGCAGACACAAATGTCTGTAGTACAGTTACTAGCTCTCAAGTAAGTGGACATGACAGCATCAACTGTCACAAACAGATCACCCTAGATTTACTTGGTAATTGGGTGACAATACATGTTAGCTAATTGGCTTCATCCTGAAAAAAATGCATTTTCA
>NW_027965089.1:0-209 GCF_054177405.1 Leptonychotes weddellii
TAAAATAATTACTTTTCAGTTGTGTCCCTAACTAAAATGTTAGTTTCTTTTTTTTTTTTAGGTTATTTATTTATTTTTATTCTTATGTTAATCCTCATACATTACATCATTAGTTTTAGATGAAGTGTTCCATGACTCATTGTTTGTGCATAACACCCAGTGCTCCATGCAGAATGTGCCCTCCTCAATACCCACCACCAGGCTACCCC
>NW_027965090.1:0-209 GCF_054177405.1 Leptonychotes weddellii
AATTCACCTGGGGCATCACCTTATTTGGCAGGCTTTCCCTACTGCGAACTCTTCTGTTCCTCTCCCAGCCAGCCACGCCTGTCCCTGCGCTTGCACGCTGTATTATTCATGCCCCTATTGTAGCATTTAGACCTGCCTACTTATTAGACTGTGGGATTTGGGGAGGCAGGCACCAGGTTTAGTTCATTTTTATCCCCAGAGTCTAAGCA
>NW_027965091.1:0-209 GCF_054177405.1 Leptonychotes weddellii
CCTGGACGCCGAGATCATGACCTGAGCCGAAAGCAGACGCTTAACCGACTGAGCCACCCAGGTGCCCCTTGCGAGTTGTTTTTAAAATAGTGTACCTCTAGGGACGCCTGGGTGGCTCAGTCGTTAATCATCTGCCTTCGGCTCAGGTCATGATCTCAGGGTCCTGGGATCCAGCCCCGCGGCGTCGCGCTCCCAGCTCGATGGGAGGC
>NW_027965092.1:0-1155 GCF_054177405.1 Leptonychotes weddellii
CATGCTCTCTGTCTCTCATTCTCTCTCTCTCAAATAAATAAATAAAATTAAAAAAAAAATAAATAAAAGGAGAAATTAAAAAAAAGACTAAATATTAATTGATCAATGAGCAAAGGGAAGAAAGAAATGAGATGAAATTGAAAAGACATAAATTAACTTCATCTTGTAGTTCATAATACATTTGTGCTTAACTGCAGAAGCCATTGAAGAATTATGTGCTAACAAATATATAAAATGATTTGTATTTCAAAAAAATTTATTTTGCCTGCTGTTTTGTGGTAGTCATGGGATGCTCTGCCCAGATCAGCCTTCAGGAAAGAATCCCAGCCTTGGGGATTAGTAAGCAAACAGTCTCCACCAGTCAGCTCCTTCAGGGTCTGCCTCGGGGTATAGAGATCTGCCTCGTTTGAGGTCAAACCCTTCACAGAGCAGTCTATAGCCCAGGGTAGAAAGGCCTAGATGTTTCAGCCAACAAAGGAGAATCTCCAAGTGCAATAATCCCTTGGCTAATTGAATTTAAATAAGAAACAAAAAAGAGGAAAAAAAAAACCAAACTTTCTGATCAGGTCAGCTGTTTGTGGTCCCATATCTCAGCTCTACTTCAGCGCAATCCTGCATTCTCCTGCTTCTTTTCAGTGGTACTGATCTCTCATGAACACATTATATCCCGAACTCTGTCTGAGTCTGTTGGGGGAAAACAATCTGCAGTGTGTTTGGATAATGGATTATAGAGGGCAACAGTGTCTGCTAGGAGATTATTGCAAAAGTCTTGGTTAGAAAAGATGGAGACAGATATGAACTAAAAATCTACTTTAGTGAAATTTACAGTTCTCAATTCCAAAAGTTGATATTTGGCTGAAAAAGAAAATTGACTCAAATTGCTAACCTGTGTTTAACTAAATGACAATTTTTATCTTGAGTTTTTGCTCAGAACTGGTGGCTTACATCTCCAAAATTCAAGTGTTCTGTTTCAGATAGAATTTTATTTATGTGATGCCTTATGCCTCACTCCAGCTTGATCTCTTTAAAGACAAAGTTGAATATCCTTAATGTTTGATTTGATGCCAAAGTAATTCCTGTCTTCTTAAGTTCTCTCTTTTGTAAAATACATCATGTTAATGATTCTGTTTACATTGACTTACAATTGCTCTACCA
>NW_027965093.1:0-209 GCF_054177405.1 Leptonychotes weddellii
GGTTTATAGGGGAATTCCCAGAAAACCTCCTACATTCAAACCATCACCTCAGAGTCTATTGCAGACAATGATGTTTGAAAGAATTAAATAGAAAGAATAAAAGACAGATATACCAAGTTAGAAAACGCAAGAATCATGCTTATTTAACCACTTATTCTCATGATTAAAAATCAAATTTTAGGGAGGGTGGAGCAAGATACCAGAGGAGT
>NW_027965094.1:0-209 GCF_054177405.1 Leptonychotes weddellii
TTGCAGATGTGAGGATACCCACTAGCTGAACGACGTGAACGCGGGGGACCAGGGCCGTGGCTGGACCGTGTGTGGTCCTACCACACCAACTCTGTGAGCGGTTCCCTCATTCTTGTTCTTTACGAGAGCGAGGGGAGCCCTGGCCCGCAGATGATAAGTGGGCACCGGGTCCATCTCCTAGACGAAGAGCCGTCGCCACACTGTGAAGC
>NW_027965095.1:0-209 GCF_054177405.1 Leptonychotes weddellii
CCTCTTTCACGCAACACCACACGGATGGGGGTTCGCGGGGCCTGGGCAGGAACCTGGACGGGCCAGGAAGCCTCCTCTGCTCTGCTGGGGCCGCAGCTCCACGCAGCGAGGCCAGAGCGTGCTCAAGATCTGACCGTTGGGTCCCAGCGTCCGGAGCCCCGTGGCTTCCTGGAGGCACAATGCTGCTGGGGTGGGACGCAGGGCCGGAA
>NW_027965096.1:0-209 GCF_054177405.1 Leptonychotes weddellii
TAAAGCCAGAGTATTAACACTATATATTGCTCTTTTTATCACAGCCCTATGCAGTATATGAATTTCACATAATTCCAAAAAAATTGTGTTATTAGAGATATACAATTGTACAAATATTAAAGGATTCCTACAGTATGATTTTTCATTTTTTTCTACAAAATGAGCAATAATCAATATCGACTAAATATACAGATAAGAACATTAAGTTT
>NW_027965097.1:0-209 GCF_054177405.1 Leptonychotes weddellii
TCATGAGTTTGAGCCCCATATTGGGTGTAGAGATTAAAGATTAAATAAACAAAATTACTGACATAATGACACTGCTACGGGCCTGAATCTTTGAGTTCCCCCAAAATTCGTATGTTGAAATCCTAACCCACAAAGGTGATGGTATTAAGAGGTGGGGCCCTTGGGAGATGCTTAAGTTATAAGGTGGAGCCCTCATGAATGGGATTAGT
>NW_027965098.1:0-209 GCF_054177405.1 Leptonychotes weddellii
GAGGATGGGCTAGCCTGGTGGTGGGTATTGAGGAGGGCACATTCTGCATGGAGCACTGGGTGTTATGCACAAACAATGAATCATGGAACACTTCATCTAAAACTAATGATGTAATGTATGGGCATTAACATAAGAATAATAATAAAAAATACTAATGATGTAATGTATGGTGATTAACATAACAATAAAAATTTTTAAAAAAAGAATGA
>NW_027965099.1:0-209 GCF_054177405.1 Leptonychotes weddellii
CCAGGTGCAGTCTCTGTCCCCATGGGCAGCTCAGCCCCCACCACCTCTGGGCCCCACTCTGTGTGGGAGGCGGGTCAGTACATTGAATCTGGGACCCCAGCCACAGTGCGGCTCCCACGGAGCACATGGCCCATGGGGGATGTGAGACACAAACCCCCTGCGCTCTCAGGGCTGGGCTGTCACTCCCTCAGTCAGCCCAGTGACACCTC
>NW_027965100.1:0-209 GCF_054177405.1 Leptonychotes weddellii
CTTGGCTCTGTCCACAGTTTGGCTATTGTGGACATTGCTGCTATAAACATCAGGGTGCACGTACCCCTTCAGATCCCTACTTTTGTATCTTTGGGGTAAATACCCAGTAGTGCAATTGCTGGATCATATGGTAGCCCCTAGCCTCATTTCTAAGGCATTGTCCTTAAAAGTCTTTACTTATTATCCCAAATATTCAATGAGGTCTCTCT
>NW_027965101.1:0-209 GCF_054177405.1 Leptonychotes weddellii
TTCTTATCCTTTCTTTTATCTATGTTGTATATCATGTTGATTGATTTGTGAGTATTGAAACACACCTGCAGCCCAGAATAAATCCCACTTAACTGTGGTGAATAATTCTTTTAAAGTGTTGTTGGATTTGATTTGCTAGTATGTTGTTAAGCATTTTTGCATTCATGTTCATCAGGCATATTGGACTATAATTCTCTTTCCTTAGTCGG
>NW_027965102.1:0-209 GCF_054177405.1 Leptonychotes weddellii
TATAAATCTTAAAAAAAAAAAAATCACAAGGAACAGAAAATACATCTACAGTGCCACATTTATTGAAAAAAATACACATGTAAGTGGACCCTTACAGTTCAAATCCCTGTTGTTCAAGTGTCACCTATAATGTGACCCAAGCACGAATTCTCACTTTTCTAGTAAACACTTAACACTTCAAAGAGTAAAAAAAAAAAAATTGATTTTAA
>NW_027965103.1:0-1155 GCF_054177405.1 Leptonychotes weddellii
CCCTCCACCAGTCAGTGACATGTTAGACTGTCCTTCTCACCAGCACACCTATGTTTATATTCATTGCTCATCTCTGCTAAGTTCACTCCATTAATGTTTCCGTTCCCTAAGGATGGGAACCACCTCTGGCTTAACTTCCCTGTGGTTCAGGGAAACTTGCAATCAAAGAGCAGGGGGGATCACTCATCTTGGAGAGGCTGGGAAGAACAGAGGACTGGGGAGGGACATATATTATTTCATCTTTCAGAAAGGAGGGCTCTGCACACTCCAGGCTGCTAGATGCTGATTCCTAGAAATGTATCATGATTTTGGAAACATGCAAAAAAGGAATGGGATGCTCAATAAGAACCAAATGAAGATTAATTTTAAAAATATGTGTTATGCTAAATTATTTTGTTCTTTTCAGGGCTGCTAGGTTGGTTAGAAGGTTGAATGCTAAAAATGTAGCTTATCTTAATTTCAATGTAAGTATGAGCCATTTCCCCCATGATAGTCAAGCACTGAAATGCAGCCAGGGTGATATTATTGGTCAGGCAACTTTAAAAGTGCTAAGTATAATGCTTTGAACAGAATAAGCACTGGAAATGATGAGGAGCTGGACTGAATTACTGAAAACCCATGAAATGATAGCTCTTCCTCATACTGAAACGAGGTCTCCAGTGGTCTGCCACAGGGCTCTACTCCTAATACTCCTACTGAGCATGCTCATAAAATGATGAAGGGAAAGATGAGTTTGATGCTTGCTTAGAAATAAGGAATCTTCACCTGGCTAGCCAGAAAGATAAGCTCAGTGCTCTACCAGGAAAAAAAAACCAAAACAGTACAGAGAGAAAATGGATAGAATCAGATGTGGATTTTGGCTCCTTTTCTTTTAACTCATCGTGGCTTTGAGTAAATCACTCCACCCTTGGCTCTCTGACTTCATGTGTAAAATAGGTTGAGGAAAGCACTAAATAAAATAAAGGTTAATTACCTTCTGGTTCTAACATTTCTGTAAGTCTTCTATGTTAAAAACATGGATAAATATCCACCTCAAGAATATTATTTCATCTAGTTAGTTCTCAGTATGGTAAATAAATCAAGGTATGGCCTTTGTAATTAGGGATAAGAAAAGAAATAATAGTGACAAAAATAGTCTCCAGATTTCAGACAAGT
>NW_027965104.1:0-209 GCF_054177405.1 Leptonychotes weddellii
TTAAGCAAGAAAAAGAAATCCAAATTGGAAAGGAAGATGTAAAATTGCCTGTTTGCAGATGACAAGATCTTTTATATATAGAAGCCCTAAAGATTCTACCAAAAAACTGTTAGAACTAATAAATAAATTCAGTAAAGGTGCAGAATACAAAATTAATACACACACAAAATTAACACACAAAAATCATTTGCATTTTTTTAACTTATTTT
>NW_027965105.1:0-209 GCF_054177405.1 Leptonychotes weddellii
TTTGCAGGTACTGGATCATTGAGTTTTGACCATTTTGATGACCCATGAACTCAGAGAGCCAAGTTATCTCAGAGTAGCTAGACCTTCTTGAGGCATCCAGGCCCCATTGTTAATATTTATAATCTCCTGGGCTTTTTGGGTGCACATCCCCTCTTAGTTCTGGTGCCCAGGCTCCAAAGGATTGGCCATTTTACAGCAATTGTAAAGGG
>NW_027965106.1:0-209 GCF_054177405.1 Leptonychotes weddellii
CCAGACTGGACCCCCTCTCTGTTCTCCCCTAGTTGCCTAGAGGCTCCTCCTGCTGGCTGTGTCTTCATGACGTGTCGTCTCCAACTTCTGAGCCGTGGCTCTAGCATTGCTCTGGCTTGGAGCATCGCTCACCTGTGCCAGCAATCTTTTTTTTTTTTTAAGATTTTGTTTCTTGGGGCGCCTGGGTGGCTCAGTCGTTAAGCGTCTGC
>NW_027965107.1:0-209 GCF_054177405.1 Leptonychotes weddellii
TTATTGTAAAGATCCAATAAGCCAGCATATATAAAGTGCCAGGCATATAGTTAGCACTTAATAAATGTGGGCTTTCTTTCCTTTCTCCCTTCCCTTTTCCCAGGCTCTTACCTTGATAAAACAGATAGCCATACACATGATGCAAAAGAGATCCTTATGAAGGAACAATTAGAAATTAGATCAGTTTCTCTTTGTCGTACTATTTCCTC
>NW_027965108.1:0-209 GCF_054177405.1 Leptonychotes weddellii
GACAGCTTATGAAACACCGGTCATGTGGTGAGGGTCAGCCTGCTCCTTGTCCTGCCCTGCTTTCCATGTGCAGGAACAGGAGCGCACTCACAAGGGCTTTGCTCAAGGGCTGTGCTTGCTTGGAGTGGGCTATTTGGGGTATTAAACATTCTCTGTAGAATTGCCATGTAGACAGTTTGAAAAATGCACAAAAAAATGCGAAGGAGAAA
>NW_027965109.1:0-209 GCF_054177405.1 Leptonychotes weddellii
TCTCCCTCAGCCAAGTCTCCCCTCCCATGGACGTGACCTCCAGCCACTGCTGATCCTTGGTCCTTCACCCCGGCCACGGTGGTCATTAAGGCTCTTTGCCAGCGATTCCTGGTCCCTCGTGCCTGACTACACGGGAGCCTGACTCTTCCTGTCCCTGGGCTTGGCCAGAGGCCATGTGACGAGTTCTTGCCAATGAAGCGTGAGCGCAC
>NW_027965110.1:0-209 GCF_054177405.1 Leptonychotes weddellii
ATTGCTTCCCAGGGGAGCCACTTTGAGGAACAGTACTTATTTTGCTATATAAGCTTTAAGATGGTGGATTTCTTTTTTGGGGGTAATACTCCCTTTAAATCTAGCATGTTAATCACGTTAGAAGACAGGGAGTTTAGAGGAGCCAACCTAAAAGGCAGTGTTTGCTTGTATTACCTTTGTATCTCATTATTAGCAAAAACTTTCATTTG
>NW_027965111.1:0-209 GCF_054177405.1 Leptonychotes weddellii
CATCATTTCTTCTTGTTTTTCTCTTCTACCAAAAATCTTTTATATTTTTGAAGAAAACAGATAATAATCAATGAATGTGTGGGTCATTGGAGCTTGATTTGAACAACTGAGAAAGACATTTGTGACTTGGGGAAATGGGAATATGGTGGCATGTTAAAGGTGGGCTAAAATTATGATTCAGGAAATGTTCTTAGAGATTGCTGGTGAAA
>NW_027965112.1:0-209 GCF_054177405.1 Leptonychotes weddellii
CTGTTTTGCTTTTTTTTTTTTTTTAAGCTCATTAACTACTTTATAAATGAAACTGGTGTTTAAGAAAATCAGTTGGCTTAACCTGAGTTACATCAGCTGATAGAACAACGAGGGGTGAATCTAGCTTTACAGGGCTCACACGTGGAATAATGGTGCCTGCAAGTCCGACTCAATATTCCTTTAAACCAAGTAACTCTAAGCAGCATGTT
>NW_027965113.1:0-209 GCF_054177405.1 Leptonychotes weddellii
TGATGTGAGAACAGAAGGACTGGAGTGACCCCTGGGCTTCTGTCACATGGGGCCGGTGTCCTCCCGGGTTATTTGTAAAGTAAACCTGAGGCAGGATCTGTTAAAGGAAAAAAGAGAGAGAGAGAGAGAGTACACATTACCTGAAAGGAACACCGACAGAGGCCCAGAATATCTGGAGTCTTGTTGAGGGATAAACCTACGACATTGCA